>NC_056737.1:525061612-525064112 GCF_019279795.1 Protopterus annectens
TAAACAATTTATCTTTCAAAACTCTCCACATTCCTTCTGCAGTTTTTCCACTGAGGGCATCACTCCAATTAGTTTTACATAGTGAGTGTTTTACTTCCATATAATTTGTAATTAATCTTCTGTGCATTGGTTTAGATTTCAGTTTGGCAGAATTATCTAGCAACAAATTAACCTTTATAAACCCATGATCATTGCACATCAATGGTAGTAAAACTTGACATGAAGTAACAGTAATTTCTTTAGGAACACAAACAATGTACAGTATGTTCCATTCCTTGGTAGTTTTTTTTCGCAATCTGAAGCAATTTCTGTTCCTGAACATACATTGTGAATCATTTCCTTACTAATGTTGTTAAATCAATATTATTCCAATCTGTTTCTGGTAAATTTAAGTCTCCAGCCACTATTATTCTTCCCTTCTGTGTTTCATGCAAGAAACATATGAATTCCTCTACGTCAAGAGGACTTGACTTTGGTGGTCTATGCACTTCAACAATTGTTAAATGTTCCAGGGTTGTCTTTATTGTCACAGTTACACAATTTATAGTAAAGGTGTTATCACTGAACATGGCACATGACACAGACTCACACACACATGCACGCAGAAACACAAACACCTACATACACACATAAACACACACACACACATGTTCTGTTGACTATATTTACCTTTGATGCCCGACTGTGATCAAAATAAATTTTTAGTATATAAATAATATCCGTTATAATACATGTCAGATGCAGTCCAGAGAATTAAAAGACATGCAAGATAAAGAAACAACACACACACACACACACACACACACACACACACACACACACACACACTTACACATGCAGAGGTACAGTCACACAGATTTGCACAGAAACACACACACATACACACACGCACACACACACACACACACACACACACACACACACACACACACACACACACACACACACACACACACATAACAAATGTACCCAATAATGACAGCCACTTTATTGATGTTTATACTGTATATATTTTATTCTATTTAAACAAATGAAGAATTAGCAACAGTAATATATTTTAGGTAATTGCTGCCAGGCACATAAAGTGCAAAGAACTACATCTCCACTGCTTCCCCCACACACACTGTTTCTGTGTTCCTCACTGTTTTACACACACACACGCACACGCACACACACACACACACACACACACACACACACACACACACACACACACACACACACACAGACACACGCATGCACGCACACACACACATACATATAAACACACACACACATGCATACACGCACAGATTCACTTTGTTGACTATACGAACCTCAGATAAAATGTGTGCTGTGACATGCAGTCCAGATTATTACAAGACATGCAGAATGAACACACTCACACACACATACATACACCCACACACACCCACATACATACACCCCCGCCCCCACCCCCACACACACACACACAGTCCTTTAAACTGCTACTGCATTAATTGTTTTAGTTCTGCTATTTTTCCTGTTTTAAGAGCTATGGTTAGCCAGGGAAAAGAAAATGTCTGGTCATAGCAACTAGTGCTATTTTAGTTACTTGCATTAGTTCTGTTGTTTTTATAATTGTATTTTATTTCTCCCACTCACTAACCAGATGATCCTTGGTTAAGGAGGGGGGAAGGAAATGGTGGCATTGGCAAGACTACAGTCTCAGAGCATGGATTTTATGTCAGAATATGAGCATTTCCTTTTTTTCTAGGCTCTGTTTGTATATTAATTCATCAGTTTCAAATGATGAATTTCCAATGGGGATTGATGATTCTCAACAACCCATTTTTCTTATAGCTGTTAAACTCTTCACATAGCCTTGAAAGACTACATGAAGTACTTACCAGCTATTAAAGCTGCTTTTATTTCCCATTATTCTTCTGTGGCAGCCACTGACCACTGTCCATGCTCTAGCATGAAGCTAGGACTGAATAATGGTGAAGGATGCTTAAGAAAAGGTTGTAGGCACCTTTCTGACATCAGAAACGTATTTAACGTGCTTGTCCTTTCCCTGATTTTGGAGTGCTACACAAAGCTATTGCAGCAGAATCCAGTGATATGTGCATACATTCCAATTCTTGGCTATAATATGCTGAGTATGCCTGAAGTAAAAATAAGGTTAATCAAACTCCCATTTCACATCGTGCCTTGTATTCTTTTCTCTGTTAGGTATTTTCAGTGGATCCATTTCAAACTAACAACCTCAGAGGATTAGCTCTTCTAATGAAATATTAAGTAGGGAAGCTAATTAATTGCCTTCATAATATATGTGTGCTTAAAGTAAAATATATATTTCTGTGATAACCCTCCTTTTCTTAATGTCTTCATATCATTACGAAATTGTGACTACTCTTCAAACTGTATCTGTGAGAAATTTTTCGAGAACCTAGCTGTTTGGTGGCTGTTGTTAAACTGATGAAACTTTCCTATTGTATCTGTAAGGATAAACTACTGAACTGAAGCTGATGTCTAT
>NC_056737.1:525069112-525089112 GCF_019279795.1 Protopterus annectens
GGATAGAATTATTCAATAGTGTTTAAGCGTCTTGTAAAATGCTAGTCATCTTAGAATATATCATATCTGCTGCATTTTAGGAAAAGCATTGCAGCTGTAATGTATTAAATCTATAGGGTGAGAGTGCCTTTATTATTTATATCAATGCACTGTAGTTTTCCTTGCAGCTGCTACAGTGAAATTAATACCTAAATTGCTTTGTAAAAGGTGCCTAGTACAGTGCATAAACTGAACTGTGTCCATTGTTTGTATTTCTCTCAAGGTTGGCCACTGCAAACTATCTCCCTTCCTAGCTGTAAAGAAAAATAAAAACAACACTAGTTTTCCTCAGTAAGTACTCATATTTTCCCCTAATTAATTATATGGAGCACCAACCTGTGCTTTTACATAGCTTGACTCAGTATTTTTTTTTACCTGCCCTAAGCTTTGATTAGAATGCTCTTCCCCCTCCACCTTTATTATTCCTAATTTGATAGCTGAGGTCACTTACTTTCTTGTTCCATAGCACTTACAAGGAGGTAAAGGATTTTTTCTTTCTCCTGTCTGCTTTTTTGTAAGAGTTGACTGCTGCCAAAGGGCAGGCCCACTCTGCACTGCCTTGCAATGCTCAGCAGCTCTTTGCTCACCTTCCTTCTCACCCTCAAATCAGTTCATTTATGTGCAACCATTTCTCTACACCCCAAACAGCCATCCACAGCTCCTCCTGTTCAATGAACTCTCCCATCCAGCCCTCCCCTTCTTAGCATATCGCTTGATCGATCACTTTCATATCACTGCTGCCACCATAAGCATTGCATTGCAATGTATCGAATTTTAATCAACTTACACAACATGCTTGCAAGTTTTTTGTCCCATCATAAAACAATGTTTCCCTTACAGATCACAGGACTCGTTCTACTTAGTCTATCAGCTTACCTCATGTTCTACGACCATCAACTCACCTATGATACTTTGCACCCATGCCACCTTTCCTGACCCTATTCAGCACTCTAACCAAAGATTATGGCAGGTAAGAAAATATCAAGTCTGACTATGTAAAAGTACAGGTTTGTGCTCCATTACATTTTAGCTTCATGATAAAATGCTTCAGTGTCTATCAGTAAAACATCTTAATGGTTAGAGCTCCTACAACATCTAACCTTGACATAACTGCTAGTAACCCACAAGTGCATACATCAACCGCATAAATGTCCTGCTCTACAATCTATTATCTAACTCTTTTCCCCAAATAGACTGATCAGCTATAGGGAGTCTCTGGTTGCTATTTCAATATACAAAACAAAACTCCCAGTAGAAAAAACAAACTTTAATACAAAGAGCAGAGCTTTCGGACATAATCCTTCATCAATACTAAAATTACAACTACATTTGCACAATATATATAGGTCTAAAAAGTCACATGACCGACAGCCAGAAAATCACATGACTTTGTTCAAACATCACATGATAGATAAAACACAGAATTTTAAAAGACAAAATTTTAAAACTCTTATATAACAACGTATAAAACATATACTCATAAAAGAAATGAAAAATAAAATAAAATACAACTCATAATCTAGATTTGCTCAGCTTAACCAAAATTGGTTTAAGGCTAACCATGCTATTTAAACCAGGGGTTGAATCACTTGCTAACCTAACTATCCAACTATATTCTTTAATCTCTAGTTCTAGGCTATAGATCATGTACAACCCTCTCTAAGAGGTGGGGATATGACTTAATATAACAAAGGCAGTCATGAATCTGGAAAGCACCTGCTAAATTTTATTTTTGATTAGGCACAAAGGAATGTAGGAGGCTCTAGGTTTTTTCTGCAGCATTTTCAGCAAAACACTATCTTTAATGCAGTCATTAAAAAATCTGCATTAAGCATTTATCTTTCTACTTCTCAGTCCTAAATCATTTCTAGTCAGATTATAGTTAATTGTTATCTCCATAATATTGCTGCTCATTTTATTTATTCATTTACTATTTGTGTTTATTGGGGAAATCTTTCTGGGCATGCAACCCATTTTTAGAGGAAGCCAAGGGAGAAAAGCTCCACAAATACATTGAAACAGAAAAACAATCACAAAGAAATTCAAATTGCACAATTTGTTGCAAACAGGATTACAAGACTATTACAAATGGGTACAGAAAAACAACGAAATCTTCTTTGAATAATATGATAGTTGAATGTAGCACCACAGTGCTTTGTAAATTGTGAGATTAACAGAAATGGGGTTTACAGTTGGTATGGAAAATGCAGCTGTTAAATATAACAATAGAGTGATAAACCAGCATACTGAGAAGTTAACACAAAACAACAGCAGTAGTCAGTGCTAGTTAAGTTGTATGTAGGGCATGCAAAGTAACTGGTTAAGTATTAACAAGTATTAAGGTCTGTGACATAAAATGAGATTGAAAGTTGAAAAAATCAGAAATCTAAAAGAGAACATGTGCTGCCAATTAAGTTATTTATAAAAATTTGAAGGGAAAAGTGGAGAGTGAGAGAAAAAGTAGAGGATGAAGGAGTGATAAAGTTGGGAATGGAAGCTGTGAGAAAAGAGAGGTATAGGAAGGTTAACTAACTCATAGAGGTGTATATATATTTTATGAGTAATTTTTTGAGAGGGATGGTGGCTGAATAGACTAAGGCATTTATATTACAGAGAGGTGAAGGTACTTGCCCTTGTACAGGGCATATACAAAGCCAGGGGTTGTTAGGTGAGCCTTTAGCTGTGATTTGAATGGTAATAGGGAGTGATTCTATTATACTGAGAGTAGCAGAGTTCCATAGTTTTAATACATGGTTCGAAAAGAGAAAATCACCCGCCAAATGCTTAGATTTTGATATGAACTGTAGTAGTTTGTCAGTGGAGTTTTATGCTCAGTAGCAGTGCAGTGCCCACTAACTCCACAATACTAGGCAGTCTAGAAACAGTTATTATTATTAGTAGTAGTAGTACTAACAGTAGTATTAGTAGCAGTAATAGCAATAGTATTATTAGTAATTCATTTTAGCAATTTAATATGCTTAGTAGTCTCTCTACTGTATTTACTGAAACATTTTTTTTCTTTACTGTTGTGCTAAGGTTGTACAGATGCAGAAAATCAAAGTCCTGAAAATTGTTACTTGTCTGTTCTATAGCAACACTTTGTCCTTAATCTTATTTAATACACCTAGCTTGCAAGCCTTCCTCTCAAACATATCACAAAGTAGATAACGCTTAACAAGAATTGCCTGATATACTTGGAATTCAGAAGCATTGCACCCGCGACCTGACTCCCTGTCTGTGCATGACAAGCCTCACTGCTCATTAATAATGAATGTGGCTAGGCGAGTGTATGTGATAAGCAGCTCATTAAATATCCGGTGCATGGATGCAGCATAGACTGTGGGAAGGGTTTGTAGCAGTATGATGTCACTACAGGGAAGTACAAGCAGCCATAGTGCTCATTTGTGATGCACAGGCCGCAAAGGTGCTCAGAGCAATCTCTCTGCATAACCGTAGCAAGAAAAATATGTTATGTGGCAGCCTTAAAGGGTCATGAGGCTTGTGTGCTGATCTCTTTTTTAACCCACAAATATATTTTATAACTTACAATCTTTCTGTCTATCTATCTATTTATCTGTTTATATAAAGAAAAGATAAGTTGTGGAAGGTAGTAAGAGAATTGAGATGAAAGTAGGAGAGTTAGAGTACACAGAAAGGCACACAAATAAACATATAACACAAACAAGATTGTGAAGGGAGGTGTTGACACAATCAGAATGTGGAAGACAATAGAGAAGATGGCATAAGACAAACAATTATAAGATGGTGGTGCTGCCAGGAGGGTGGTGCATGTGAGTGTGGCAGCTGGGAACACCACTGGCTGTGATGTTGTGATGATGGCGGTGGTGCAGCAGGCCTGGATTGTGGCAGGGTGCTGGTCTGGATGCTGCTGTGTATGAATGTAAGAAAACCAAAGAGAAGACAATAAGACAGCATGTAAATGTATATAGCGGAAAGGAGTGGTGGGAAGATAAAAAGTACAAAAAAGTAACAAAATGCAGGTATAACATCATGAGAGTCTTACCACTGTAGCTATATTATAATGCAAAAGTCATGAAACAACCACCCACCTGCAAAAAATGTGTACCTATATGCAACCCCTAGGGGACAAGAACACATAACGTCCATCTCCTGTTCTGTCAAAAGCACTTTATTTATATACTGAGCTACATCTGCAGTCAGATAAGCACCTTCGGGAATCACACAGTAATTGTGCATTACATAGTTGTAGAATGAAAGACTAAAAGATATAACAACAATTCCTCAGGATACCACCTTTGGCATAACAGGTAGTGTAATAATTTGTAAAGAGAAGTGCTTAAAACTTTGTGATCATACACAGTTTTATCTGTGCCAATTGTTGTTCTCTGGTTCTCAGCTTATTTGTATGGCCAGTGCCAAAAAAGGCCAATATAAATAGTGTGCAATACGGGTCATACATAATGGTTGGAGGTGTGAAATATGGCAGCTTAGCTCCTTGCTGTATGATGAGCAGTAGTAATGCTCAGCAGTTGCACCTGGGCATCAACAATGAGCGTTTAGATTCACTACCCAGAGTAGGAGCAGGAAAGAAAAGTGACCTGGAAGCCTTACATGGGCACAAGTGAGGGGTATTTATCTATTTTTGACCAGAATAATGTGTAGAAATGGGATTATAGGAAGCAGATGCAAAGGGAAGACAAGCAGGGGGTAGAACATACGGTGAACAAGTAAGTAATGAGCAAGATGAATGTGGGGTAGGTGGGTAAATATTTTTTGCGGGACAGGTGTCTATTTTTCCTGCATAAAGAGAAGGTAATTTGGGGAAGGAAGGGAAGTAACAGGAAGGTAAGATGGTTAGGGTAGGTAGCAATGGAAGACAGACGACAATGATGGGGGTTTGGTAATACAATGATGGAGGGAGAACACAACAGTGAAGGAGACATCGGAGAGGAGAATAAATACAACAAAAATAAAGCTGATATGCACTTCAAGTATGAATAAGTTGCACCTAATACACTTGAAGAAATAGCAAACACACTTTTCAGTTTAGAAAGGCTGTTAGTAATGACAAGTGAGAGGAGACCTGCACCTACAGCCATCATCATCTGCATTCTGAAAGGTACAGGATTAACATGGTGAACTACTTGACAACTGACAGATGTCTGCTCTACAAAACTCTAATGGGATATTTGACAAATGTACATGTGCAAAGAAAAACATGCTGTTCAGATATACATTTCCCACACAAGGACTGTAAGCAAAGGAAAAAAGTGCATAGACAAGACTGCCTGAGACACAAATATCCACCTGTCAGAATAGTTCTCATACATCTTTCCCATGTGTAATGCTGCAGTTAATATAATGAGACAGACATCTCAACTTAAAAATTATCAGAACAGACATGGAAGGGTGCGAAGTAAATTTACAAGTATTATCACAAGCTGGGAGCACAACCGGACCTTTCGTCAAAGTATATGGTAGGATGCATGCAAACACACTATTCAGCAGTCTTACTACTGCCTTTGAGCAATGGAAATTATCACAAAAGTGGTAATTATTTAAGAAAGGTAATACTGTAATGAAACTGAATACCTATTACTTTTAATATTAAAACCTGTACATTCTGAAGCAGGTATACCTTCCCTGGCAATCTCTTAGGCACTTCAGTCTCCTTATGTGCAGTGATCTACTCTCTGCAATCTCTTTAGGAACTATGGAGAAAAAAATAGCACTGTGTAATATCTGTGGATGACATACTTGAGCAAGCTGTATGTGTAGGTAAGATAAGTTATACTTGCAATGTATAGGTGACGACTACTGTTTAAATTAATTGTCCCATTGGTGTTAGAGAAAAGGATTGCGGCATCTCATGTGACTTTAATGGGGATGGCACTATTATCCCATGTGTGGGATGCCAATGGCACAGGTGACAGCCTGGGCTAAAATATAAAAGGATTCAGTGTTATTCTAAGGGTCTTGGTGACCTTCCTGCAGGACCTTCTGGCTGTAATCCTGATGGAAGGGGCAGAGAAAGATTTTGTCTCCTCCACACAACAGCTTTGCTCTGTAAAATGAACATTACCCTCTCCTGCTACAGCCATGATGTCTCATTTTGAAAAATAACAGGGAAAATGGCAGAAAACTAGCAATTAAAGCAGTTCTCATGAGTCCCATCTACCAGTCAATAATGGGCATTGAAAAGCACCTCATTTGTGTAGCAGATGGCAGGGTAAGATGCTATAGGTACTGTATTATTATGGTTCACAAAGGCACTTTAAAGTGTGAAACCTGGCAGTCTTCTAGCCCTCTGTATGCTGTTAAGAAGTTAGGCACTACAGCAATTCCCTTTACATAAAGTTATACATGGAATTACAAATGGGTCTATATTAGTTCTCTGAAAGTGTATTTTAGCGAACACCTAATTATCAACCCCTAATCAAAGAAAAACACTTCTGCGATTCACTGAATTTAACAAGAGCAAAGAAGTAGTTGGCCAATTACACAATGTCACCCTTTTCTCTACTGTAGTGCAATCTTGGAGTTGGTATATATAGTTGGGGGGTGGGGGTAGGGCACAGCCTTTAGGGACCCAAGCATGTGCACTACATTAAGGATAACTGAGCGCAATGCTTAGCAGGTGTTCACACAATGCAAATTGAGTGAATCAGAAATAATACTGTGTTGTGGCCTAATCAGCATAATCACTGAGCCCAGCCAGGTGAATCTGCACAATAAAAATACAAGGGTAAGCAGTCAGAACCAGTGCACTATGAAAGAAGTGATAGAGCTGTATTTTCTGAACCTGCAACAGCTGAAACTCAGAGGAAAGGCTAAGGCAAAGTAAAACTTTGCTTGTGCAAGATGAATACTAATTTTTCTAAGTCCATTTTGTCAAGTATGACTGCTTCTAACTGCTATTGTACATGAAATAATAAGTTTGTCACTTGTACTTGTAAGTGTCTTGGTAAGCTGTATTGAGAGGGGGACTACAGGGGAAGTCAATTGTTGGGCTGAAATATTGTTAACTATAATGTGACATTTACCCATCAGCACATATTCAGAGCACCATTCAATAGTAGAATGGAAAGATTTCCCTTTTCCCACTGTAGTGAGATCTCGGAGTTGGCAAATATAAATAGCAGTGGGCAGGGGGGGCACAGCCCCCCATGTGGGGGGTGCAGGGGGTCTTGCCCCCTGCTTAAACCATTCAGGTAATTTTTTTTTAACTTTTTTATTTGATGTTCGAACTTTCAAAATTTCCATCATATGATCTTGGCCATATGAAAGTCAAACTTTTGAAAGTTCGATTATCTGAAGTAGACCCATATATTTATATATACAGTGGTGAAGTGGACAGATTTGTTACCTCACAGCAGTGTGGTTCCCCGGTTTGATTCTTGGCTGGGGTACTTTCTGTGCGGAGTCAGCATGCCCTCCCTGTGTTTGTGTGGGTTTCCTCTGGGTGCTGCATTTTCTCCCACATTCCAAAGACATGCAGTAAGTGGACTGGACATTCTAAATTGGCCATAGGTATGAGTGCATGTATGATTGTGTGCTGCGGTAGAACTACTGTGGCATGGTGGTTTGACTCTAGTGAGAAAATAGTATGTAAGCCAAACGTCTCTGATGCAGAGAAAGAGGTGTTACTCTAGGCCTCCTCTCTATCGATTATGGCTCTTTGGCCTGTATGCTATATATGCTAATATACAGGTTTGCTGGGATCATGCCTGGGAAGATGAGGTAGCCGGCAGTAATATGGTTGGTGGGCACAGCCTTAGTTATGAGATGGTGCACTGCAGGGCCACTAACATGATGTGTGCTGAACTAAGCACTGAACTCTTGGCAATGGGAAGGTAGAGCAACAGGTCGAAGGCTGTTGAAAGAACCCCACCCACTTCATGGATATAGAGGAGTTCCTGGCCTATCTCAAAGGCAGTGACACCTCCACATTGTCCCACAGTGCCATGTTTGATGTTGGGGCAGAGTTGGAGTAGCCAGCAAAACAACCTACTGTAAATGCCCACAGTAGTAGACCACTTTCTGTGCAAGACTACCTACAAGTCCTCTCCAGTCCTTAGTAACTGTCCAAATTATTAAAGCTGTCTGATTTATGGTGTTACAGGAACATCAGGGATTCCCCCTCCATAGCCATCCACTGAAGGTATGCAATTAAAATATTCATTTTTTTAATGTTAATATTTGTACAGCTCAGTTTCTTGCATACTTGTAGTGCTGATTTAAAATTAAACAGGATATTGTGATTTGGCGTGTTCACAGATTAGTCTTTATCTGGCCCCAGCACTTTGGAACTGATGCTGGAGGATCTGCAACCTATGATAATGATGGCAGGGATGAGCATTGCACATTTAAGGAGGACATAGTCTGTGTTGGACAAAGAGGATGTGACCACTGGATCCCCTATACAGGCCATGGACATAGTCTATATGCTTGTGGATACCAAGGAGACACACACCACATGGGGAGGACAGATTAGTGTGGATACTATCAGTCAGGGAAGTGTGGTACCCTCTAACAGACACATGTAAGAATCTGCTTATATCACCCCTGGTACATGCAGTGGTGCATACAGGTGCTCTATGGAGACATGGGTACCACCCTCCCCCCAAAGTTAGTGTGTCAGTGGTCGTGACCCAGTATTTGTGTAGGGCCATCATGGAAACAAAGGCTAGTACCACCACAACCATGACAGAGTTTGTGAGGTTGATGCTAGGTCTGCATGATGACCCATGGCAGTGCCTGTACCATGTGTGACTGTTTGGATGGATTCAGTCTCATACTGGGATACTGCTACATCCACAGATGGTAGCCATCATGGTCATAGATGACCTTCCTCCTTCTCCTGCATTGCTAGAACTTTCATGGCTATATCTGTTGCAGAGGTGTCTACACCCAGAAGAGGACATCCTAATGGTCATGGTAGTCACAATAGTGGCATACCTCATAGCAGACATTGTTGACAGTCATGCAACACATAAGTATCTAGCCAAGGATGTGCTATATTCAGAGCCACTTCTGTTGGAGCCCACTGTCCTGGCCTTGGACATACATGAGATGCTAAAACCTCTACCATGCATTCCTTGAACCTGTTTAGTACATTGAGCTGTAATGCTGCGACTACTGTTGAGACTGTATCCTAGCTGACCCATACTAACACCACTACAGTCCAAGTACATCACACACACACATATGCATGTCCATTGACGCTGGCTCTTCTTAAAGGCTTTTATGTTAGGTTCCCGCACCAAAACACTGGCAGCCACTCCTGTGCTTCCTTCCCGACTGTTCAAATGAAGATAACCGTGCCTTGCCTTTTGTTCATTAGTACTTGGGTAACCTGAGTCTGATACAGAGAGTGTGGCTAGTCTATGCAGGAGTAAGCATGACTTGGTGTTGGTTTTGCATGCATCATTTTTCTTGTATTGCATCTGCTTTACTATTGCCTACTGTGGTCTGAAGTTATATGCAAGCCGCCTCATCTTTGCCAGTAGCACAGCCTATGGCTTCCACCTACATCTGGTATGGTCACTTCCTGCAGCTGGATCCTCTAGTCATCATGAAAATTCATTAAATTTTATGTAGGAAAGGTTTCTGAATCTGACCCCTAGTATTTTAAGTATCAGTAGTCATGATCCATAAAACATATTAATATATATGACTAGAATAATTGCTATACATTTCAAAATATTATTTTCACTTTCTTTTTGTGCCATAACAATGCCATGTCTGCTAATTTATAGGACGATATGCAGAATCTACATGTAAATATAAATATTGATATGAGCAGCTGTTCACTTTATGGCTATCAGCTATAGCAGCATAGCTAGGGTAGGGTGAAGGGAGCATCTGCCCCAGGTGCAAAGTGTTAGTGGATGCTAACAGCTGATCTGATCGCTCTTTAGTAATAGTGCAGACTGGATTTTGAATGCTAGTATTCAATTGCTGTCAAAGATGAGCACAATAGTGCTTTGTATGTAGTCTAAAGAGCAAACTTTGTTGCTGTAAAAAACTTGAAAATAATAAATGTAGGCAGATTGTGTTCAGAGATGAAATTCTGCAGATGAATGTCTCAGAATATGGAGTCATTGTTTAAAGTTACTCTAGTCTCAGCTAGCTGCAGACTAATAACTTCAAGTCCCATTCTTTTTATCAAACACTTTTCACTGATAATATTGTTGCTGGACAGATCTACTAACCTGCACTTCTGGGTAAAAAAGAAAATAAAAGAAAACATTGTGGGAGACTGCATCTATCTGCCACATAAAATGGGATTAGGAAAGAGCCTCAGATGATAACAGGTGTGCTAGGTGCAGTCTTTGAGTGTATTCTGAATCATTCTCCTTAGAGAGATACCTTTGGGGAAGTACGGCAACAAATCATCAAGGCTCTAACCTGCCAGTCAGAAGATGAATGCTCTAAAACATGCAATACGCAGCCCTGAGCAGTTCATGTAATGCTTATACTCAGAGGCAACAGCAGGAAATAACGTGAGTTAGCTTAGCATGATCCTAATTAACCGTTTTCATTTTCCTTAGACAATGATGTTTTGTATGTTTTGCAATTTATACTTCCTTGAGTAAAGACTACATAATTGCAGAATTATACTAATTGGTACATGTTGTAAATCTAATATCATGTTAATGCAATAACATTACAGCGATGTGTCCTTTTCTGCAGTTCGACATTTTTCATGAATATGCCAGTTTGCTTTGCATTTATTTTAACACTGTAGATGGTTTGCAAGTTTCAGTCCTCTGTAATGCATATAGCTCTGCAATCTGAATTCTAAACCTAAAATTACCAGAGTAGAACTTAGTTAGACATATATACTACCACTCTAAACTGTAGCAACTTTGCTACAGTTTTAAAAAAAAAAGGGCATTTTCTTTTCTTTTAAAGACAGCTTTGCTCCAGTTTAAAAGAAAACAATTTGATTACTTTTTTCCAAGACAAATCTATGTACTGTAGTACTCCATGCATGATATAAACTTCAATAACTGTAGCAGGTTTAAACCAAAAGCTTTTTTTTTTTTGCTCTTGTTTTTATTTTGCATTCTGTATAAAGTGTAGAAACTACTTGATTTAAGGAAACTAATTCTTTTTTTTTTTTTTTTTTTTTTTTTGCTGAGGAAGGAGGGGCAGGAATGGGGCATAGAAATGGGACCTGATTGGCACCTGCAGTTCAGGAATACCAGGAAGTAGACTGAGGACCTTTTTTGTTTTGTAATTGCCCGTCTCCTGAGAAGGAGAGTTGGTGGGCGCGAGATGTAGAAACAGGCCCTGGTTGGCTGACTGACCCCTGCATTTCAAGAGTACCAGTCAGACACAAAATTGCAGAATTCTCCTTTTTTGCTCTTCAACATTGATGTTGAGAGGTGCCAGATCAGCGGAATGAGCCAGCGACTCGTCTTAGCAAGTATCACAGTTTTAAGAATAATGAGCATATGTTAACATCTCTAATCCTCCATAAATTAAAATGTGTAAATCTATGACACATGCAGAGAGGTGTGTGTGTCTTTTAAATATTCTAGCTGCCACCTTTGGAAGAAATAAAAACAGTTCACAGCCAAAATGTTTTAAATATCCCTTTCCCACTCATTCTGACAGGTGAACGTACATATTTTCACTTTCATAATTATTTAGTATGCTGCTGATGACTCCAAAGAAGAAGAAATAAATAACGTGCTTAATATTGAAATGAAACAAATATGTAAAAATTCTGTACATTTTAAAACTATTTTATAGGATCATCAATAGTAGGGCTAAAATATCATTCTGAGTTCAAAAGGTCAAGAAGAAGAATACATCCTATTAACGTCTAAAACTCATTCACACTTATAGCACCTTTTGCTATAGTTCCTCTTCTCAGTCCTAGCTTTTTATGGTATCATGACATTGTTTAGAACTTGTTTCTTTAACCAAATATCTTGCCAATGAATAATAAGCAAAATATGAAAGAGTGGGATGTGAGGAGTAAAACGGCACTAAGACTGGGGGCACTACAGTGGAGCCACTAACCATTACTTTTCACTCTCTCTCTCTCTCACACACACACACACACACACACACACACACACACACACACACACACACACACACACACACACACACACACGTATATATATAATACCATCACTGACAATGAGCGATGCACTAGACTGCAGGTATTACTAGTGGTTTGTTTAGGATTATAATATGTACAGTTTCCATATTTTCATTACTATTGCTAAATTTAAGTGACTTGCAAATGATTGCATGGTATCAGTTGAAACCTTAACTGATGCTGAAGAAAACATCTATGACACTTGCACCATTAGTTATGCATATTGGCATAGTTTTTCTTATTTTTGTAAATATCTCAAAAACAATCACTCAGGCAAGAATTGCTTGCCTACTATGAAAGGAAAGCTTAAGCATCATCTGACCAAAGTGTTGTTGATACTATGTGTCCAGGTTGTATTGTTCTAAGACATGAAAATTCATGAATCTCTAAAGAAACTTATGTTTTTTTTTGCATTGTAATATAGCACTGCAATGATGTTTGGACTCTGAATGTATGAATACATTCAAAGGACAGTTTTATTGAAAATTATACAACGACTGCCTATTAGTATTACGAAATGTGCACGCTGATTGGCCAGCCCAACCAGCGTGCCCATTGTAAATCCGACTTATACTAATGGAAAAAGGTCCGGTCGCCCGGACTTTTTCCATTAGTATAAGTCTTGACTTTTTTTTGTGTTAGGTAGCAATGGAGAACAGAAGAGCTCCATTGCTGTAATCTCGCTATGTTAAACGAGTTTACCATAGCGAGATATCTTAAAAAACAGCAACGGAGATCTTCCTTTCTCCGTTGCTTTTTTTAAAGATATCTTGCTATGTTAAATGAGTTTAACATAGCGAGACAACTTCGTCCTCATGACCAAACCACACCAACCATGGGTAAATTCAACAATACCCACACCCAGGCGTGGGTTATTGCTTAAATATTGCTGTTTGTATAACATGGACTGTCCACGAGATATTTCTGTTTCTTTGGCTTTTAACTTGATTTTCAAAAACTGCCCAGGGTATGGTAACTTGTATTATTCTTCTCTAATAATGTAACAATTCTTTGGAGCTTTTCTCCTCAGGGCTACCCTGAAAGTGGCTTTGCCCAATTGGACACTCACAGTAAACAAATTCAAATAAAATAAAATAAATACAATGATGCAAACAGACTACTAGAGGTGCAACATTCCACAGCTGCTAAAAATTGGTTTTATAGTTGCTGTGTTTACCTATAACAAACAGACCTTGGGGGACATATAAGAGTGGTCAATGTAAAGCATATAAATGCACTGCAGACGGTCCTTTTGTATTGTTGCAATACTTAGAACTATACTTACTAAGAGTCACTATAATGGTAGCTCCACTGGACTGATATACACTGATGTATGCAACAGATGTGACTGTTTCTGAATTGGTATGATCACACTGAAGTTATCTACTAGAATATTTTTATATGCTACAAAACATGCAATAACAACAAAGCCCTATTTAGACACAATATAATATCTAAGAACAAAATTCAGTATCTTCTTCTTTCGGCTGCTCCCGTTAGGCTAAGAACAAAATTCAGTATAATAGAAGAAATTTGAAACTGGAGACACTAGAGGCAAACACATTTAAATGCAAATAAGTTCCCTGATGTTAACGATGCAGTTAACAGAAAATGTTTTTTGAAGGTGAGAGTTTTAAGCAAATAAAAAAATAAAGAAAACACAAAATACATTTACACCGAATATTATTTATGTACATTTACACATACGTATTTATGCAATAGAACATTTAGTCAATTTATGTTTCACATATATTTTTACTAGATGTTTATGTACTTATCTTTTTTAAAGTATAGTCATGTGATTATCGTGTGAATAGTTTTTAGGTTTTATATACTGTGTGATCACTTATGTGTTCATTCTGAAGAAATCCTGTGGATTTTGTAGGACAAAACTGCAAAATTAAATTCACTTTGTTGGCAAGTGTTTTCTTTTCCCATGCTTCAGTTGCTTTTTCACACCAGACCTGGGACTGTATAACAAATTTAAAAACTATGATCTTTGAAACAAATCAAAAATTCTCAGAAGTCCCCTGCTAATCAGCACATTAATGATTTTACACAATCTCCATTGCAAACCGCGCACCCTTTTTTTGATACGTAAGAATCTGAGTTGACTTAATGTTATCATTCAAATACCACAAAGAACAAGTGCAGAGGCTAAGATCATCAGTGAACCTCAGACTAACCTTTGTTCCATGTCCAGTAGTGACCCAGTGCTAAGAAGACCAACAGCAAAATAAATGACATTGATGTGATGATATTGCTTTCATTTTAGGTCCCTACATATGTGAATCTGTACCAAAAGCACTTAAAATTGTTCATTTCTCTAGAGACTTTTGAGATAAACTCAACAGTACCTAGAAGATAAAGTGCAATGCTCCTGTCCTACCAGAACAGGTGTCAAGTGCAAACTGACCTGCCTGCCAACATGTATAACCTATCCCTATAGTTCATACTTTGTTTCCATGGGCATCTGATGTCATGCAGGAATTTGTAGGCCCCTATTTCAACCATTCTGCTCTTTGATATTTTACTTAATTATTTATGCACATCTCTTTTACCATTTTTTTTCTTACTTTATTCCTCTTTCTGTTTGCACTCAACCCTTTAGTTTTCCATCAAATTATTCTCTATACAACACACTGCAATTACTCCTGTATGTAAATACTTTGATACTTCTCTGCTATTTTATATTGCTCTTGAGTAATAATACATAGCAGGGATGGGTGAGCAAGTGTCAACTCAAGGCAAGGTAGAATTTGAGTTCAAGATTAGCCTCAGCTCGTGGTCCATTAAATTAATGAGCCAGTAAAAAACAAGCTACAGGAACTGGAACAATAAGGTGAAGGAGTACAATACCCTGCTTTGAGCCCTGACAATTGCTACTGGTATGATTGCACAGAAACTCTTGCATTGATTTTTCTCAGGGAACTTGGCTAGAAAAAGATGATGTGGTGTAATATGCTTCCTTTTTCCAACAGCTTGAGCTTGCATTTATCTTGAAAACATCAGTGCAAGTGTTTCCTAGAGGTAATGTTTTAATTCTAATAGTTATGCAGTTTCCAGGAAGTTTCTCATCTTATATCTACTGAGTAACTGCAAAGATAGGCTTTGGCTGTTTGGAGGCAATGATTACTTTCTAGTAAGTTAATATGCAAACAAACAGTATGCTTCAAAAAACATATTTTGTAAGTCATAAGATAAAAAATGTTAGCAACTGTTTGTCATGTAATAACATTTTTGCTAGGACAAGTGTGCATTAATTAAAATTACAATTATTCTGTTCTATCTGGCAACAAGTAAGACCAGCACCATTGATTTCGTGCCACATTGCCATGTTAATCTGTTATCATTTTGAAAAAAAAATGGAGATTATCAAATGTATACATACTGACATTAAAATTTGAACTACACACTTGATCATAGCTAACAGGCCAAGAAGTATTATGATTATAGGAATGAGGTATGGAAAACATTTGAAATTACTGTGTACGAACAAATATGAGCACCTTCACTACAAAATTAGTATGTAAGAAACTTCATTTTTCTTTAAAATGTGACACTTAGTTGTAACTCGTAGTGTACACAGGTCTTATATGGTAAGTATTAATTTATAAAAAGAAGCAAAAACTTAATCTTGAAAGGAAAACATCACATTAATATGTGCTCTAAATTTCAGTCCTATTAAAGGTCTCACTAAAATGAGAGAACCTCCCAACATAATACTTGTCACTACATTCTAATATGATTCAAATATGAAGGTGCTAGTATAATAAAAGTTATAAATCGCCCTTCTTTATTGATATTCTGGAAACAGATTATGGTAAGCAAGAAAACAGAAGCAGAAGTATTTTGCGATGTACTACCAGTCTCTACATTTTAATTTTCTTCTTCAACTCACAGTTTATTATTAGAATCTGCATCAAATGTTAAAATCTTACACTATGGCTATGTGCTGTTGTCCTTTCACCAATGCTGTCACACTGTATGTTTACAAATAACATGCAGACATACAGTTTTCATTTCAGTATGTGCTGACAAGCTAGCTAAAATGGATGTGTACAAACACGACATTTTATTTATTTATTTATTTTATTTATTTATTTGCTTTTATTTACCAGGATAGCCTGATTAGGCAGTGCCTCTTTTCAGCAGTGGCATAAGGATAAATGCTTTAAGACATAACAGTATAATACTAACAACTGAAGTAATCATTGAAATACATACCTCTTACTAACTAAATTAACAAGCAGCAATGTACAAACACACACATGAGATTATTGCTATAATGGTGAGGTGAAGTATTAAAGGAGTTAAACATCAAAAAGTTGATTCATTCAAATTAAAACAACAATAACTATAACTAAACTGCGGAAGCAATTTGGCAAGACATATAACAGTAATCATATTTATTTGCTTAATGCTTAGTTTTTTGCAGGTAGAGGATTCTGTCCCTGCTGTCTTGTGTTTGGGTTGTTTATTCCTCTTCTTTCTTGTGTTTTGCCATCTTTGCACAGGCACTTGACTTCACTGCAGCTGCATTCAGTCCACTGGCAAGGTGTCCGTGCAGCTCTTTGTCGTTCCCTGACAGTTCTGTCATTTATGGATGGGGTATGTGCACACATTTCCTGTACTGGAAAAAGTAACTGGTTTGGACGCACAAGGAATTATTTATTACTTTACCACTTATTTAAGCAGACCAATTTCACACACACTCTTCTTGCATGACTTTTTATACTAATATTAGATGACCATTTTTGGTAATATTAGATTACCGTGGAAGGAATAGCCACGCAGTGTTGTAAACCTTGGCTTCCAAAGATTGTCACCAATGAAGTGACACACTGACCCCATATGCAAAAATGGGGAAAGGGGATTTTAGATGGTCATTTTTAAGAATGTGTTGGCCCCAGCTAGGATATGCAAATGGAGATGCAGATAATCACCAAGTAAGGTTTAATTTTGTACAGAATATATTAATGCTTCTATGTTGTGTTTTGATCAAAGTATTTATGCCAGCTCCAGTTCTACTTGTTTTCTAAATCTTCATCAGGTTTCCCTTAGAGCTCTGCAAGTCTAAATATATGCAAATTTGGTAGCAGAATGTAGATTGACCCATTTCTCATGTATTCCCAGAAAGCACACATTTTACACTGAGCTGTGGTCTCAAAGTCCAGACGTTTATCTGATGAGGCCATTTTCATGGTCTATATTTAGCAAACCTTGCCATTTAGGTTTTCCTGTTCCATTCAAATGCCACAACTTGGTTCTCCTGAACGTGACAGTGTTGTTTTAATTTAACTATGTCCACTGGAACAGAATAGGAATGCTGCTTGAGTTTTGCTATTTTCTATATCCTTTTCTTTCAGTTTAAACATGTTTCATATTTTACAAACCAATAGATGAATTTTATAAACTGCTGTAAGCAATCCATATGCAAATGAAACTTTGCTTTGGTTTACAAGGAAGCTAGAGAATTAGAATCAGTAACCATCCAACATGTAGCAGTAGCTTTAATGTAAGCAAATGAAATTCTGCAGTGCAGAACCAGATTCTCAATAGCTTGGATTACAAAAGGATGCATGTAAACCTTTAATTTGATTTAGCTAAACTTGTCTCATGTTTTATAAATGAATTGTTACCTTCCAGATTCCATGTGGCTAATCTCAGAATTTTACACACACTCCCCTCCCCTCCTACCTAGCATTTCCATTACCTTTCCTAAAGACCTTGGCTGAGTCAGCCCACAGGCCCACTATATTCACCCCTACAATATCAGAGACCTCAAGATTCCAGCAGCTAGCCCTGCTTAATCGTCTACGCCCTATCCCCACCTTATCCAGCTACCTCCCCTCGCATTCTCCTATGCCCCTTGCTTTCCTTACCTAAGCCCTATCTCCACCTTATCCATCTACCTCCCCTCACATTCTCCTATGCCCCCTCAGTTTCCATACTCCATCTCCCTACTTACCTTCATGCTATTTTCTCCTTTCAATTTTAGCAACTTCTACCATCCTCATTGTTCCACACATTCTTCCTACTCCATTTCATTCCCCATTTCCTTAGGCATCCTACCTCATTTTCATATGCATCCATGCCACCAATCAGACTTATAAGAACATATCTTCCTTATCTTCACCCTAAAATGCAAAATCTTCACAGATATATAATCAGCACACCATATCCCATCTGACAAACTCAAAATACGCACGTTTAGAAGAAAAAAATAAAGTCACACTTTTATATACTATTTAGACTTAGTTCATAAAACATATTAGTAACACTGCATAGCCTACCTCACAAATTTTCTACAAAATGTATTTCTAAAAATATGTAAAAACCTGTCATACTTGTGAATTCCTTAAATGCCTCTCTTACTCATCAAACATATACAGTATTATAGCACAGATAGAATTTTTCCTTCCTTTAGCCACTATTTCAGTGAGACAGTGTCCATAAATGCCCGCACCTTCATAGATGGACACTTATGAAACTTTCTAAACAGTACAGAACATTCTTAGTGTGGCCTCTGATAGGGATTAGGACCCTCACCCCTTATGTTCTGAGCTACCACCACTACTACTGACTTAGCAGATCACAGTTTAACTCATGCCATATCCACAAGGCACATACCTGAGATAGTCCGAGACTGTCCAAGCCACACAGGTACTCTGCTTTGCCAGCCTACTCAGCTTTTTCATGTATTCATTACTTAGATCCTTCTTGCCTTCTCTTCTTGGTTCCCGCTCTGTGCCACTTTTTTTTCAATTAACAAACTTACTTTTCCTGTCATACTCCATCATGCATATACAGATGAACCAAGCATGTAGAAAATTCAGAGGACAAAAACAGACAACAGAAGATGAAAATGTGGGCTGCACCACATACAGTCCCCCCTCCCACCTTGGACTATTCTTGCCTTAAGCACTACGTTGCTTTACTTGTACAGATCTCTGCTCTTAAGCACAAGTTGTGTTTTTTTCATCCATTTATGAATCCTCCTCCCATCACAGGCCCATTAATGCAGTGTCTCATTAGCTCTGTGAACCCACCTATAAACTCCAAATTGTCCCATCCTCTCCTGCTATTTTTAAGACGAGACTGATCCCTATATTTTTAATGCTTTGAGGACTAATCTCTTTGACTTCCATATTCTTTTCAAAAGGTAGCTGCCACTTAGCCCCTCCAGTGAGTCTATTGCTCTCCTTTCCCCATCACCCACACTTCCAACACAGGTCAACATCTGGAATTCCACTGAGTCTATGTTCTCCTATTCCTTCCGCGTCCACCTTTCTGCCTCCTTTAAACTTATCATAAATCTGCATTGCATTTATAAACCACAGACATTAGAGCAGGCTTTTTCCATTTGACCCCACTCCCTCCTACTATATATTAGCAACTAACAGATACATATGGACCCTTGTTTTGTTGAATCATATGAACCTGTACTCCACCAACCTAACTTTTTCTCCATCTAGCATCATCTCCCTCAGTAAAGCTAAATGGATCACCAACCATGCTTTTGTCCAATATTTTATTTTATTTTATTTCATTTCACATTTGTTTATCAGGGTGCTACAATGACCACAACTGACCTTTTGTAGAAACTACCCAGCTAATAATTTCACTACAATATGGTGAGTCTATCTCTTCTACCTGTTCTTTTTAATCTATCCATTTAGGAGTTTAACTAAAGTTGATTCTGAGGAATATCAGTGACTCAGTGCTCTATAAATTCCATCACAGCAGAGCCCCCCTTTCTTTCCTATATCACCAATGTTCAGAAATTAGCCCATGTAAAGTCCTTCCAGCTCATCTAAATACTCCTGCAAACTTTCCAGAGTACCTTTCAAATAAG
>NC_056737.1:525094112-525211612 GCF_019279795.1 Protopterus annectens
GATTCCTGTCACAGAGACTCCCCATGCTTTGGAACAAAATTCCTAACTACATTAGACAGAGCCCCTCACTAACAGTCTTCAAGAGAAACCTTGACGAGTGGATGGGTAACAGAAAATGCACCCCTGGGATCACTTCATTGGCTCTTCTTGACAGAGGCTCAGTTAATTAATCAATGGGGCGGCGAAAGCTGACGCACTCTGGCTAGGCTTATAAATGCCCTCAGGCAGATAGCCTAGTACCTACCTATGAACCTATGAACCTATAACCACACATCGGCAGCCATCTCTATATCCCAGACCACACTGCACCTTAAACACACAGTAAACCACAACTAAAATAGCGCACCACCACAACAGTGGTTTCGACAATTTCATATTCTATCAAATGCAGGTTCAGATAACTGCACTTTCATCTCGAGATACTGAAATTTGCGATTTCAGTCTTTCGAGATTGTAATGCGAACCTATATATATATATATGTTACACACAAGGGAAATTAAGTTCCCTAGCTAGTTTACTGCAGTAATACTGTCTCTAAACAGCCTGTACTCACAAATGATTCAACACAGGCAAGATAAGCATCACCAACTGCCATAATATACAGATATACAGCATATTTTCTCCAGCTTCCAAAATGTCTGATATCAGCCATTTTCTGGGAACCACATCATAACCCAGTTCTTTCACTCATCATAACAGTCTTCAGGACTTGTGAAAACATGTCAACATTTGTTTTCCTTGAATCCTGAATCTCCTTGATACCTTTGGATAAATTGAACATTTACATTCCACTGGTATTTTTTTGGTACATTAACAAAGGATGCCATCATGTCTGGGGACTCAGCACATTCTATAAGCATTCTCTGTCTTTTGGCATTGAAACAAAGTGCCTCATGCAGATAAAATGGGACGTAGAAAGGAAAGAAAAAAAAATCCTCCTGATTTGTTGAGACTTGTGAATGTTGTAAAAATAGCACACTGCATGTAACCCATATACTTCCAGTTTAGTTTTACCTCAAGTCATCAGGATATTGCAGCTGTGAATTAAGAATACAGGACAGTAAACTAACTGTAAAATATCTTGTATAAATGCACATGCAAGAGATATGTGAAGATAGTTTAGCTTGAACTCAAAATTTATAATAAGTAGCTCTGGGTCTCCAAATTTCAAATACAGTGAGAAAAATCACAAGCTGGGCACATTGTTGCTGTAACTGCAAGTGTGAAACATTCTCCCTGTCAATAGACATGGATTTTAAATGTTTGCAGTAATAGTTTTCTTTCTGCTTCTGAATCACCTTTAATCCTACTTTCTCTTTCTTTCTTTCGTTCTTTCTTTCCCAGTACAGCTCTGCACTGGGGACATGCTAATGAGTATTATTTTTACATATAATATTGGGTAGGATGATGGGTGGAGCTAAAAGTGGTTGGGGCTGATGAGATTCCTTCCTTTAGAGAACTGGTAAAACCAGAGATTGTCGACATAATTCAGGGAAGCGTCCCCATTCTAAAATTGTATTTATTTACTTAAATTTGTTAATTGGGGAAGAGCACTGATCGCAAATGACCAATTTCATTCTCAGCCCAGGATAAGAAAGCATTAAAAGTTTGACAATACTGAATTATATTGCAAGAGGTAAAATACATATAATATAATATACATTTTTGGTAATATACAGGATATCTATCTATCTATCTATCTATATGGATGTAGGGCACTGGATCGAATGGACAGTGTAGCAACATTCAGCAGATCAACATCAGAACATCAAAATGACCAATACTGACACATTCTGCACATGGTCTAAGGATTATCCTGAAGTGGACTAAAACAATGGCATAATTTTTGCAGAGGGCAAGTCCCAATGCACTTCCCATGTAGGAGACTGTGATCCCCCCACCTCCAGTTAATTATATATACTAACTCCAAGAAAACACAATCCCCCAAGGAAAGGAAATATTCCCTAACTGGGGGTTGTCGATCTCACATACCTTTTGATCACCTGTCTGTGTTGATCAAATGGTGTCAATATACTGTGTGTCAGGGCATTGTCTGTTCAATTCCATGCCCTACACCTATAAATATATATATATATATATGTGCATGCATACACACATACATACACACAAACACCCCCCTCATCACACATACATATATATATATATATATATATATATATATATATATATATATATATGCAGTTTCTGCAGAGTCATTTAAACAGCAGGTTTAGAAAGTATGCACTGCTTTATTATATGAGTTATCGACAAGTTAATATATGTTTAACAGAGTTGTATAGACGGCTGAGATTGCTACAATATATATCTAGAGTTTGAAATACTTAAGCAGTATATTAGTATAACACATGTTTTAAGTAGGGAATTTATAACTTGATTAGGTTATAAAATTTGTGAAACTGAAGTGGCATTTTGCCATTTTCTGGAAGTGCATTTCCAGTTGAGATCAGAATTTTGAATAACGGGCATGTTTTTAAGTGAGGTTGGTATGGATTCCCAGACTTTGGGGCCTAGTATAGGGCTAGGGTTGCCAGATTTCTTTGTGGCTAAAACCGGACTAAGGTCACACCCCTTGCATCACCCATAACTCCACCCATCCCCACCCCTCTCCCACACATGCCCCACCCCCTTTGTGGCATCACAGTGACATCAGATGATGGGAACACCCACTTTCTGTTCTGGATGCCTGCTTTCAGCTGATTTACTATGCTTTTCTGTAAAAAAGCATAGTAAATCAGCCAATTTAACAAACACTGACAGTCTGTTTCCTTTTGTAAAACAGAATACTGGACTTTGTACAGTGTTTTCCTGACTACCAGAGACTTGAATAAATGATTTGTGGATAGTCCAGAAAAAAAACGGATAGGTGGCAACAGGGATGATTTCCAATTTCCCACCTGTTGGTCAAAGTTATGGGAAGCTTGTTCCAGTGCATGGGGACCCTCTGAGACACATTTGTGTCTCATCAACATGACCTATTTATGTCACAAGCAAAATTTAAATCCTTGGATCTACTCATACACAACACAAGGCAAAGCTGTGTCACTTATTTTAAATAAATTACTCTGATCTGAGCTTATGGCAAACTGATAAACCTTTCTTTGTTTATTTGTATTTCTTCACCATTAAATAAGTAAGCAGCTGTTTTATTTACTTCTGCAATGATTACAGATATTAAAATAAAATGCACAAACACCGATAGCCATTTTCTAAACAAAACAGTCCCACAATGAAAATAGACAAGCACTAAACTTCTCTGCCATTGAAGCTCACATTCATTAACACAGTATTAAAACCCAGATTCAAATAAAATGCATCTGGCCAGTGGAGAATAAAGTTTACCTTTGGGCTGTTTTCAAATTATAGTCTCTTTGAACACATTTTTATGGCCATGCAGGCATATATGTGTTCTTTGATCCACCTTCATGATTGTAGTTCCTTGTATAATAAAGCACCACCTGTTAGAGTGTGTTTTAAAGTTGTAGTTTTGAACATAAGCAATGAAGCAAAGTGTATGACCCAGTAATGACGAAACTGCATTTACTGCCAGTCTGACATCAATGCTACAGCACTGCTACCAAAGGAAATAATTTTGGAATGCCCGTAAATCAGTGGGCATAACATTTAACTCATAATGGATTCACAATGGGAGGGTCAACATTTCATTCTAGTGAATGCTAACAATTTATGCAAAATACTTGGCAAAGTATTTTGCAGCAGGTTAGCAAACAAAATTGCAAAGACAGGGAGTGCTGTAGCATAACTTATTGTAATTATCTACTCAGAAACCAGTGTACTCCCTGTTTTTGCAATTTGTTTGCTAACCTATACGTGTGTGTGTGTGTGTGTATACATGTACACAGAGGCAATGACAGAGAGAGAGACAGATGTACAGACAAACAAAGTTTCATTACACTGATAACACTTTTCTCTACTAACTCCCACACTTTGGCAAGAGGTCCTGCTCCCCACACAGACCAAATTCAGACCCAAGTTTAAAGCATACGTGATAAAGCATGAGACAGTACAATTGCCTTATACAGGCCACATTGCTTAACTTCTCTTAATATCCTATCCATCACCCTCCATGTCAAGTTTGCCTGTCTTGGATTTTTTTTAAATATGCTGTGTTATCACCATGTAAATAAATCATTTATGTTTATATTTTATAAACTGCATTACCTTGTCAATAAATCTTGTATGTTTTTGCTTATACACTTTATGTAGATCTCTGTTGTCTGCTGTTCTTATGCAATCTGCATTTTATCTCATAGGTTAAGTAACTTGAGTTGTCTCTGTGCAACCTGGGCTGGGCCTGAAAACTATCATTTATGATCAATATCCATACACTTAAACAATCAAGCAAGCGTGTAAAATGAAGATATTATTTAAAGTATTAAAGTTTAGCATACTGAATAGATAATGGACTCATTAGTTGTCATTAATGACTTTGAGAAAGTTAGTACTTTTGCAAATAAACATTTAACAATGCAGCAAGGCCATAATCAGGATCTGAAGGGATTTGTAGGATGTCTGCACATTAGCTACTCAGGCGGTTTATTGGGAATAGATATTTCTTCTTGGATATTCAACATTGTAAAATGATTCCATATGTGGAACAGATAATTATGTTTTTAAAATGGACTCAAGTCCATTGTTGAAAGGGTGGTATGATATGATAATCCTTAGTACTGTTGGGATAGTGGGTCACTCCATAGATGAATTAAATCTCTTACCCCCACAGATGTTAAAGACTTTCCACTGGTATACTTTGAAAATTACAAATAACATCTAACATTTTATATATGCAATTTACTACTTAAACCATTATCAACACTTATTTTCAGATTTCAAGCTAAAAAAATACAAAATAAAATGTACAAAAATAAAGCATTAAAGCATAGTTTTCAGGCATCTCTATAATGTTTCAAAAAAATATATATTTTCAGAGAAAGTGTGTCGGGAGGGGGGGGGGGCAAAATAATCTTGCCTTCAAACAGAATACTTCTCACCTATCTAAATACAACAACTAAAGTTTCTTTGTCACAGACCAGACACACCCACCTCTAGAATATCACTGGAAAGCAGTTCCTACACAACAAGTAATTGAAGGTCACGTGGTGCTTCACTACTTAACCATCTGGCATGTTATCTCTCAAAAACATCGCAAAGAAACTGCTGGAATGTTATAGCATAGCAAACAAGAGTATAAACACTTATCCTCCGACAGCTGATAAGAAATGTTTGACTTACCCAAATGGCCTGCCATTTTCTGTGACAGTGGAAAAAAAACTGGATGTTCTGCAGCTATTTTGGATAATTTATGTGTAGTGCATAAACAAAAAAAACATTATATTGTGCAGTTCTGTTGAGCAAGAAACTGCATGCTGGAAGTGTAACAAAGAAATACTACATGTGCCAAGCATCTTAAACATAAATGCCCAGTTATTTACATGGTACAGCTGCTGAACTGCTTTTGAAAGTACTGCCATCAAATGTTGCCTTACATTCTCTTCTCTTTCAGTTGTCTCTCCATATTTTATTCAACATTTTACATTTTAAGCAGAGCAAATGCACACATTTAAAGCACATATGCATATCACAGTCATGTAAGAAGGCTGTTATTGTATGCATCTTTTGTGAGTTCATGACAATATGCTTCAAGAAGAATAAGTCATATGGAGTTTCATCTGTGACAAACTGAAAGTATAATCAGATACAGCAGGGTAAATCACATGCTGGAGCAGGCTGCAGCCAAGCTTACCAAGAACTGAAACAAAACTGAAAGATTCAGAAGAAACAGAGGTGTTTTCCAATTACGAAAAAATGAGGAGAAAGCACCAGGCCATCATACAGTGCGGCTATTGTTTTTTAAAGAAACATAACAGAAAGAAATAATGATAAATAAAAATGCATGTACGAATCGATCCTGTGTATTAGCTGCCTGTACCCTTACACACACACACACACACACCCCTACCTCTCTGAATTTGTGTCCAATCATTCATTCATTGTTGTTGTGGTCCGCTGTGAAGTCTAAACTCCAAATGTCTTCTGGAGACAGGAACTCAAATTCCACCGCGCAGTCGGAAGATGAAGACGTCATGTAAGCAATTTCAGCTTCTTCTGCATCATCAGTGCATGCGACAAGACGCAAAGGGTGTTCTTAAAGTAGAACACCCTTAAAAAATTTTTTTTTTAATTAAATGAAAAGATTTTATTTTTTGTAGACAAGAAAAGGCAGTCGCCGTTTTCTAGACAGGGTCCCTTATTTGTGGACAGGTAATGGCTCTAATTATAGCCACAAAGCACACCAGGATTAAGGGCAATAAGGAGGGGAGAGAGAGTGAGTAAAGATGGCATGGGAGAAACGCTTGAGATCGTGTCAGTGGCACAAAAACCGGACTTCATGTGTCCGGTTTTTAATAAAATTTGTAACCGGACAATTAGTCTGAAAACCGGACAGTCCGGGCAAAAACCGGACACCTGGCAACCCTATATAGGGCTAAAATGACTAATAGGGGTTTAGTCAGATTTTTCCTAATTAAGCAAAATAAAATTACACTCTGTTTACTGTTTGTGCTATTTAAAGACAATCTTTTGTAATCACAAATTAAAATAAGCACATATTAGCACAGCAGTGTATTAGAATGTCCTTGAATATGTGTAGACAGTTATCACATCAGTAGTTGTATAAAGGATGTCTTCACTTATTTCTTAGTAGCATTCTAGCATATTTCTTTGTTTACTGGAAAGTCTGCATAACATTTTTCAGTGAGCATATTTGCTATGTCCTGTGGCTGGTTGAGCACTTTATTATTTATTGGTAACATGTCACACTCAAAATTTTCCCTTTTAGATTTGTAATATAATTAAAGAATACCTTATTATCCTTTCAGCCTTTAAGAGAAAGCTGAGTTCATAAGATCATAGGAGGTTACTAGGCTATTGGCCCTAAGGCCTCTACATGCCTAGCCATGTTATACCCTTGTTCTCTTATGGACCAAGATATATAGTCTGTGTTTGCACACAAATCTAAGATCAGCACTGGCTGCCCTAAGAGGGACATAGGTGAAACCCTTGGTGTAAATTTATGGTTTCCCATCCAATTGTCCAGGTTACACTTAAATAGGGTCATTGAGGAGCTCTCTTGTATATGAACTGAGAGTTTGTTCCAGAGAAGTGGGAACCTCTGTCAGACATATCTGTCTCTCCAGCATTTCCTGTTAATATTGCGGGCTAGGTTAAGATCCCTAGAGCGAGTGAATCTTGTCCCATTGGATTTGAGGATGTGCAGCAGCTTCATCAAGGTAGGGTCTGAGATTGCTCTGTAGGCCAGGCACAAGTCGCCTCTAAGCAGTCTATACGATACTGAGTAAAGTGATAGGGCTTTCAGTCTGTCCGTGTAGGTCATGTATTGTAGGCCTTGAATTTTTTGGTGAGAAACCTCTGAGGTCTCTCCATTTGCTGCAGATGTCTCATGCGGTACATACAGAAGGGAGCATTATTACTGGTCTGATGATAGCCGATTACAGGGGAGCTATAACCTCCTTAGCTTTGGATGCTATACTCTTGCTTATGAGGTGTGCAATGTAGAAGACCTTCCTTACTATTGTGGAGTCATTATAATCAAAATTAAGGCTGCTATCAACTTGCATTCCTAAATCTCTCACCACTGGGTTTGAACTTAGGGGGTATTATTAATGTTGTAATTAGCAGGGTCTCTCCTTTGCTGAAGGGAATGATAATGCATTTTTTTTTGCATTTAGTTTAAGTCCATGGTTTTGATGCCAATCATTTGTCTGTGTAAGTCCATTTTGTTGTATGTTGTCATCTTTGGGGGATTTAATGATTACACCCAGTTTGCAGTCATCAGCAAACTTGGTAAGCCATAGGCCATCTATTTTCACCTGGACTTCTGAAAAATAGATACCAAACAGTAGGAGGCCTTGTATAGATCCCTGTGAAACACCACTGGTAACAGGTCTGCTAGTAGAGTTGGCATTCCCAGTTTTGACTGTATGTGTTCTGTGTGTGAGCCAGTTGGCAACCCATCTAGTAACATAAAGGTTTATCCTCAGCTGGCTGAGTTTCTCAATGATAGCTGAGTGAAGGATTGTGTCAAAGGCCTTGGAAATGTCGAGATAGGCAGTGTGAACTGTTTTGCCTTCATCAAGGGCATTGGTGACATTCTCAAAGAAGTCCACCAGGTTTAGCAGGCATGATCTGCCCTTAATGAAGCCAAACTGGGTCGGGCCAAAAGTTTGAAGGTCATCTATATCGTTGTTGATAAGATCCATGATGGTTCTCTCCATGACCTTGCAGATAAGGCTGGATAGGCTTATGGGTCTATATTTCCTTGGGTTGGGTGAGGGATCCCCTTTGTGCAAGGGGATTACGTTTGCTGTTTTTCTCTCAGCTGGGAGAAAGACAGTGCTTAGACTGAGATTGAAGAGAATGCTCAGCGGTTCCCCTAACTACTGTTTTAGACCATTTTATAAGCAGCCTGAGATGTTGTCCTGTCCCACAGAGGCTGTGTTTTTAGCCATGGAGAGTTCGGCTATGACCTGCTCTATGGAGATACTAAGCAGAGGACAGGTGACAGGTATATTATGGGGTATGACTGGTGGGGACAGGGGGATGAAGTTTTCAACAAACCAATCTGCTAGCAGGTTGGCGATGCCTTCAAGTTCAGTATAACTGGTACTATCCATAGCTAGTTTGGCAAAAAAACTGGGCCTTCCCTTTTAGATTTTGGACATAGCTAAAGAATGCTTTGTGATTTCCCTTAGCTTGGGATGCTAATCTGCTTGTTTATGCTTTGAAGGGAGTTCTTTCTTTGCTGGGACCATTCTGTTTTGTTTTTTTTTTGACAGTAGTTTATTTCTCTTATTGTATAACCTATTTATGCTAGATGCTCACCTGGGTGGCTTATTATTTAGTGAGGATCTTGATTTGATCCATTTTGGTATGGCTGAGACTATACATTTCTATAGGTGCTTATACAGGACATTTGTGTACACCTCAATATAGGGGTCATTGTTGTCAATGTTGACAGGGGGTCTGAAACTATTGATGCTATCACTCAGTATGCTATAGTTTGCTTTGGAGAAATGTTTTAACCTTTTTGCTCCTGAGTGTGGGTCAGGTACAATTTTTACTTTGAACGAGACTGATTTATGATCAGACTTTACCAGGGAGGGCCCCACACATGGGGTGGTGTATTGATCCCCTGTGTTGGCGAGCACTATGTCAATGATGTTAGGGCCCTTTGTGGGGGTGCTGACTTTCTGATCCAAGCATTTGTGTTAACAAAATCCAGGAAACCTTTGGGTGAGCACGTTTGTGCTCATATATGTTACCCAATCAATGAAAGGATAGTTAGTCACCTATGACCAGGGTATTTGGTTGTACTGAGAGTGACTTAAATACAGTGGATATAAAAAGTGTACACACCCCTGTTAAAATGCCAGGTTTTTGTTATATAAAAAAAATTAGACCACAATAAATCATTTCAAAACTTTTCCTACCTCTAATGTGACCTATAACCTGTACAATTCAATTGAAAAACAAAAAAATCTGTTAGGGGAAAAATATAAAAAATAAAAAATGTACAATACGCTGGTTGCATAAGTGTGCACACCCTTAAACTAATACTTTGTTGTGTGAGCACACCCTTAAACTAATACTTTGTTGAAGCACCTTTTGATTTAATTAAAGCATTCAGTCTTCTTGGGTACACACCTGCCTTCAATTAAAAAGACTCTGATTAACCCCAAATAAAGTTCAGCTGTCCTAGTAGGATTTTCCTGACATTTACTAAGTTGCCTGCTCCAGCAAAAGCCATGGTTCACAGAGAGCTTACATGGCATCAAAGGGATCTCATTGTTGAAAGGTATCAGTCAGGAGAAGGGTACAAAAAAAAAACTTCCACAGCATTGGATATACCATGGAACAGTGAGACAATCATCAGAAAGTGCAGAAAATATGGGACAACAGTGACATTGCAAAAAACTGGACGTCCCTCCAAAACTGATGAAAAGACAAGACAAAAACTGGTCAGGGAGGCTGCCAAGAGACCTACAGCAACACTGAAAGAGCTGCAGGAATTTCTGGCAAGTACTGGTTGTGTAATACATGTGACAACAATCTCCCGTATTCTCTATATGTCTGGACTATGGGGTAGGGTTGCAAGACGGAAGCCTTTTCTTACACAGAAAAACATCCAGGTCCAGCTAAAATTTGCAAAGCAATACACTGAGTCTCCCAAAAGCATGTGGGAAAATGTCTTATAGTCTGATGAGACCAAGGTTGAACTTTCTGGCCACAATTCCAAAAGGTACGTTTGGCGCAAAACAACACTTTGCATCACTAAAAGAACACCATCCCCACAGTGAAGCATGGTGGTGGCAGAATCATGCTTTGGGGTTGCTTTTCTTCAACTGGAACTAGGGCTTTAGTCAAGGTAAAGGGAATTTTGAACAGTTCCAAATACCAGTCACTTTTGGCCCAAAACCTTCAGGTGTCTGCTAGAAAGCTGAAGATGAAGAGGAATTTCACCTTTAAACACGACAATGACCCCAAGCATACATCCAAATCAACAAAAGAATGGCTTCACCAGAAGAAAATTGAAGTTTTGGAATGGCCCAGCCAGAGCCCTGACCAAAATTCAATAGAAAATCTGTGGGGTGACCTGAAGAGAGGCCCTCGCAATCTGGAGTGCTTTTGCAAGGAAGAGTGGGCAAATATTGACAAGTCAAGATGTGCCATGCTGATAGACTCCTACCCAAGAAGACTGAATGCTGTAATTAAATCAAAATTAAGGGTGTGCACACTTATGCAACTAACTTATTGTACTTTTTTATTTTTTATATTTTTCCTCTAACAGATTTGTTTTTCAACTGAATTGTACAGGTTATAGGTCACATTAAAGGTGGGAAAAGTTTTAAAATGATTTATTGTGGTCTCATTTATTTATATCACAAAACCCTGGCATTTTAACAGGGGTGTGTACACTTTTTTTATATCCACTGTAGGTCCAGGTAGGCTGTGTTGTTTTTGTGGTTCATGGTGGGGGACCTATAGCTAACAATGATGTGGAGGAGGTTCTTTCTTATAGGTTCATAGGTTCATAGGTTTATACTAGGCTCTCTGCCCTAAGGCATTTATAAGCCTAGCCCAAATTTTTGTGGCTTACGCCACCCCTTATATGAAAAAATACTGTGCCCATTAGTTTGTTGTGCCTCTGTCCAGCAGTGACACAGAGATGATTCCCGGGGTAAACCTACGATCTCCCATCCACAGGTCAAGATTTCTCTTGAACAGAGCCAGTGAGGTGCTCTGCCTCACATGGACCGGGATTTTATTCCACAGCATAGGGAGTCTCTGAGTGATAAATCTATCCCTCCAGCACGTCCTATTTATATCCGTGCTAAGGTTTAAGTCACTTGCTCTAGTGGTTTTGGTGGATTTGGATTTTTTGAGGTAGAGCATGTCCATTAATTCCGGGTTGGACGTGGCCTTGTATGTCAGGCACATGTCACCTCTGAGCAAACGGTATGCAACTGAATAGAGCTGGAGTTTCTTCAATCTGGCAGCATATGACAGATTTTGGATTAGATTACAGTTAGTTGGACTTAGAGTAATTTTAGGGAGTCATACTGTTTAACCAGTCTAGAGGTGTATTATGTCTTTAATGAAAATGGATACATCTCCCTTGTTTTTTTCACATTCATTGTGTGGTCTGAACGTGTGGAAGGCATTGTAGCCTTGCATGGCTGGGGTACTCTCTGCGGACTTGAACCATGTCTCTGTGACTGTGCAGACATCAGCATCTTCCAGGGTGAGAAGTACTTCCAGTGAGTGCAGTTTCTGATTTAGACTCCTAGCACTAAACAGCATAACCCTGAGTTTGTTTCTGGAGAATACTTTTGCATCCTCAGTATTGTTCTTATGGCATTGCTTAAAAAAATGCACTATGGGGGAGGCAAATACCTTTGCCAGCAACCTAAAGCCTAGAGGTGACTGGTAAAGTCCATCTCTGGCAAACTAGCATGGTCTGTTGATCATATCATCCCTGGCTGTCAGATACTGGATCCCCCTGGATTGACAACAAAAGCTGTTGTGGCATCATCCTGGGTGGGGGGAATAATGCTGCTTAGGGCTACAGACATACTTGCCTGGTACACATAATCTGAAAGCTCCATCGTGTCTCTCTTCATATAATCTAGTGAGCTACGTATCAAGTCATTCACTCCGACATGGACTATGCAGAATCATAACAGTACTTGTTGTTGAGAGACTTGAGTGCCTATGTGATTTGCGGATCCTGGCACCAGACAGGCAGCTGACCATAATCTTCTCCTTGCTCAGCCTAGTGAAAGGGGACATCTGTGTGTCTCATTATAGAGTCACCTATGACCAAGACATTTGGTTCAAATATGTTTTGCCTTAGGGGCTTATTGGGTGAGACACTGATGTGTGTTATTATGTGTAATGGATGCTATTGGAACAATATTGTGTGCAGAAACTTTGTGTTTGGGAGATATTTGCTCTTTGGGTATATTTCTAGTGAGTACCTCCATGTATGTGGGTTCATGTGTTGTTTGCATGGTATGTGTGGGAGGTGGAGAGTGGGTGCTGACAACCTGCCTGATATTTGGTTTGTTACATGAGAGAGAGAAAGCATTGATTCCAGAGTCAGAGTATAAATACATCTCTCACATATTGTATTTGCATGTTTTAGGAGTAGTAGGTTGTCTGTGTATATGAGGCAATTGCAACATTGCCTCAGGATGCCTATGTTAATCATGCTGGCTGGAGAAATGGTGGGAAACTAACCTTCCATTATGGCAGGTGTGTTCTGTAACAAGTGGTGGAGGGTGGGCTAGATGGACTAGATTCTGTTGTAGAAATAGTAAAATCAGCTAATCTATGAGAGGTTTAGGGGTAGAAACCTCCACCAGCACCTCAAGAAGCACAGCTGGCATGCTCGCTGGGCAGTAGTGTGACCCCTGTTGTGCGGTACACAGGTATGCACAAATGCTGTGTTTAAATTTCAGTTAAGTAAAACAGTTTTCAAGCAATCCAACCAATAGGAAAGCCCAAGACTGAGCCTTGTTCCAACAATCCCCAACTTAGATGAGTCCTTGACTACACTCTTCTGCTACAAGGGTGCAGGGGGTGCTCTTAATGTAAGATGGCTGGCTTTAGTGCTCATAAAATGCCAAATAGTCTAGATTCATCAAGTCTGAATATAGCCTATGTTATTAATTGTTCAAGTACTGTAAATAGGAAGAGCAGAAAACACAGTAAAACAATAAAAATAGTTTAAAGTAGGTGGCAAAACAGTTGCAAACAGTTTAAAAGTGCAAAGAAGGTTATACAAATGCTTACTTTTCAGTTGAATTCATGATGCCTTGAATTTCATTAAGACTGACTTCAGATCTCTGGCTAAGGAGGCCAAACTCTGAGCAGCTCTGGTAAAGTGAGCACAAACCCCAGCAATCGCTAATCAGCTAAGTAAAACAGTTTTCAGGCAATCCAAGCAATAGGAAAGCCGAAGACTGAGCCTTTTCCCAACAATCCCCCACTCAGATGGGTCCTTGACTACTCTCTTCTGCCTAAACGGTGCAGGAGGGCCCTGTTAATGTTGGCTTTAGTGCTTAGAAAATGCCAAACAGTCTATATTCAGCAAGTCTGACTCAATCATATGCTATAAATTATTCAAGTACTGTAAATAGGCAGTGCAGAAAAAAAAAAAACAGTTTAAAGTAGGCGGCAAAACAGTTGCAAACAGTTTAAAAGTGCAAAGGAGGTTATACAAATGCTTACTTTTCAGTTGAATTCACAATGCCTTGGATTTCATTAAGACTGACTTCAGATCTCTGGCTAAGGAGGTCAAACTCTGAGCAGCTCTGGTAAACTGAGCACAAACCCCAGCAAACATTGTGTTTAAATATTAGCTAAATAAAACAGTTTTCAAACAATCCAGCTATTAGGAAAGCCCAAACCTAGCCTTGTTCCAACAATCCCCAACACAGTTGGGTCCTTGACTACACTCTTCTGCCACAAGGGTGCAGGAGGGCCATCTTAATATAAGATGGACTTTAGTGCTCAGACAATGCCAAACAGTCTAGGTTCAGCAAGTCTGAGTCTAGCCTATGCTATAAATTGTTCAAGTACTGTAATTAGAAGTGCAGAAAACACAGTCGCAAACAATAAAAACAGTTTAAAGAAGCCGGCAAGAGTTGCAAACAGTTTAAAAGTGCAAAGGAGGTTATAAAAATGTTTACTTTTCAGTTGAATTCACGATGCCTTGGATTTCATTAAGACTGACTTCAGATCTCTGGCTAAGGAGGTCAAACTCTGAGCAGCTCTGGTAAACAGAGCACAAACCCCAGCAAACATTGTGTTTAAATATCAGCTAAGAAGGTTATAAAAATACTTATAATTAGATTTGAAAGACATGATTTGAATGATATGATAACAAACTAAGTATATTCTCTATTTTGTTTAATTTAGACTTGTTTTAATGATGTGGGTAATTTCTGAAAGCTAAGCAGTGTTGATTCTTATTGATGGGATGATTCCACCAAAGGGATTGATATTTTATTTAATATGAACTTGCTTTTATGATGCAGGTAATCTTTGAAAGCAAAATAGTATCATTTTTAGTTGTATCATTCATTAGCTTTTGATTCTAAGGGTTTTCTGTTGAATATACTTGTGTATGTATGCTACAGTACGTATTCATTAATTCAGACTTTAATATCACAAAAATCACTGACAGTATCCCGCGCAGCCTTATCTGCAGTATCCCACACAGCCTTATTTGTTTCACTGAAGTCTATTTTTATAAATGTCATTTATGGCATCATACCCTTCACTGTTAGAATCTAGTGCAGATGATTGATTTATGAATGAGTTTGATTTTACCCTTAGGCTAAAGGTCATGACACACTGACATTCATTACAAAAAGGGATGAAAATAAATGCGTGATTGCTAAATACAGTATGTAACGGATAGTGCGAAGTACGGATGCCTTTTGCTGTGTGAGTTAAAGTATGCATGTCTCTTTTGCTTACATTATTGCTTGACTCAGACAAAGAAGACATATATCTTCTTAGCCATTTTTATTTCCTGTCTTCTGAAGTGCTGGTAGCATTTGAAGTAAAGCAACAGAGCTACGAAGGCTAACAAACTTGCTTTGATCCTAGTGTGAGACCATGAAGAGTTTTGTTAGTTGCTAGTTGTGTATTTTGCAGCTTTACAGCACTTGAGAGAAACCTGGAATGAAAGATGGTACCTGAGATTCACGAGCACCTACACTAAGTGTACACTAAGTGTACAACATTCTGATTGAACAGACAACACAGGCATAACTCACACCTTCTTCCTTCTAAATTTAGGTTTCCTAGTGATTTTCTTGCAGTCTTAAATATCGAGGGGGATTCATAAAAATTACCACAAAGTGCAGACTATGTGTAGAATTAGGGCAATCTTTCTGAGTTATTAGAAAGCACCAGCAACGTGGTAGGGATGTTCCTGAATACAGATCATGTACACAGTGTAAACTCTTCAAAACAAGGCATTTTTTTTTGTATTTGCATTTATCTTGATTAATTTATTTGGGTGCTACATTCTACTGTTCTGTATCAAAGAATAGTGCTTGCTAGATTGTATATACCAATTTGTTAGCATAATATGATGCTTGTATAAAATGACTCTACAAATAAGAATCAGTCTAATTCAGATCTATTAAATATATTTGAATCCAGTTATCAAGGAAGGGACACTTAGCTGCTACAGCCGCTGCTAAGTGGAACAGTATGTAGCATTTTTACACTTCTAGATTAGAAGGAAAAAAGAAGTTATGTACTCACCATAATGTTCCATTTGAGTAGTTGTACTTCATTTGTCTTCAACCTGTGGGTTATGGATCCATATCGGATCCCAGCCGACAACTTTTACTAGCATCTGCTCCGAGCTCCAAACTCCTCCCTTTACCCATAATACACCTCCACTGCCTTCCATCCCCAGATCGAGTTTGCTGAACCTTATCCTGATAACCCGACCTGAAAAATTTTACTTGTGACCTATACTGTAGCCCGTAGGCTGATCATATGCCAAGGTCTGGGGGAAGGAGGGAGAGACGGTTGAAGACAAATGAAGTACAACTACTCAGATGGAACGTTATGGTGAGTACATAACTTCTTTATCTGAAGCAGTTTACTTCATTTGGTCTTCAACCTGTTTGACAGAGTCCTCAGCTACTAAACTCCTGGGAGGTCCTCATGGAAGGATATTCCAGAGCACCACAGAACCAAAGGATGCTCTCCTTCTGGAAGTCAAATCCAATTTGTAATGAGAAATAAACACATGAGATGAGGACCAAGTAGCTGCAGAAGAAATGTCATCCAAAGACACTCTAGACCAAAAGGCCGCAGACATAGCCATGGACCTAGTGGAATAAGCTTTCACCTGACCTGGAGAAGACATGCCTCTGTCCTTATAGACCTGCAGGATGCATGAAGAAATCCATTTAGCTATAGTGACCTTGGAGATAGGTTTCCCCAAAAAGGGTTTATAGAAGGATACAAACAATTGATCTGATTTACTAAAATTTTTTGACCTGTGTAAATAGAATCGTAACTGTCTGTGAACATCCAACATGTGGAGTTTGTATTCCATCTTGTTAGTAAAATTAGGAAAAAACACAGGCAAATTGATGGTCTGATTGATATTGAATGGTGATGCCACCTTAGGAAGAAAGGATGGATTGGTTCAAAGGGAAACCCTATCTTTGTATAAAATCATTTAAGGAATTTTGATTGACAAGGCCTATCATTTTGAAACCCTTTTGGCAGAGGTAATTGCCACCAGAAAAGCTGTTTTCCAAGATAAAAATTTCAGAGCTGCAGTTGCGGCAGGCTTAAAAGGCGGAGCAACCAAAGCTTGAAGAACCATAGTAAGGTCCCATGGGGGAACAGGATCTTTGACTGGGGGGGGGGGGCGTAACAAAAAAGTGTCTTTAATAAAGGCTTTACACAGTCTGGAAGAGGCTAAAGAGGCAGAATTCTTGCCCACATGAAAATGAAAGATGGCAGCCAACCGAACCTTGACAGTAGAAGAACTAGCTTCGTGTGTAAAAATATCAGCTAGAAAAATCAAAAATGGCAGAAATAGGAGCCATGAAGGGGTCTAAACTCCTCTGAGAGGCCCAAAAGGAAAAACATTTCAACTTGCTGCGATAAACCTTCCTGGTCAAAGATTTATGAGCAGCCACCAAAATAGATCTAACTGAGGAGGATAGTCCAGGAGTCTTAGCAATCATGGGAACTGGAGCAGTCCAGCTGTGAGTTTCAGGCTGCCCAGATTCAGATGAGGCACCCCTGAAGGATGCGAAATTAGATCCTGAATGGGATCTATGATCCAAGACAGAGCCAGAAAGTGAGACCAAAGGAAGGGAAACCATATCTGGCGAGGCCAGAATGGGGCAATGAGGATCACTTTGCTCCCCAGTCGACGAGCTTTCTGTAGAAACCTCGGAATGAGAGATACTGGTGAGTAAGCACACAGGAGACTGGGTGGACAAGCATGAACTAGAGCATCTCTGGGGGACTCTCCTGGCAGGGGGTTCAGAGCAAAAAACTTGCTGCACTTTGTGTTGGAAGGAGATGCGAAGAGATCGCAGCAAGGTTGACCCCATTCGCTGAAGATCTGTTTCACTACTGACAGATTCAGAGACCACTAGTAAGGCATCAGAATGGTCTGACTTAGCCTGTCCGCTATGATGTCGGACCATCCCGGAATGTGTGTTGTGATGAGAAAGCGACTGGTGAAGATCTCCCATTTCCACACTGTCATGGCCTTGCAACAAAGGGGGTAAGATCTGGGGTAAGATCTGGTCCCTCCCTGTTTGTTGATATACCAGACCACTGACACGTTGTCTGACTGAATAGCAATAATTCCCAGAGGAAAAAAGGCATGAAGGACCTGCAATGCTAGAAGGAACACCCTCATCTCTAGGACATTTATGTGCAAGCTGGTCTGTATGGGGGACCACAGGCCTTGGACTCTCCTGCCTGAACAATGCCCCCCCACCCAAGTTGGGAGGCATCCGTGGTCACTGTGGCTTGGGCCAGGGCTGGAACAAAAGGTCATCCCTACAAAATGTCCAGAGAGCACATCCGCTATATGATGGACAACCGACAGACTCGAGTGAGTTGAATTGGATATGTCAATGGCAGTTCCAACAGGGACCATTGTACAGCTAGACTCCACTGTAGAATTCTCATGTGTAACCGGGCACATGGGAGAAGAGTTATGGTTGCCAACATTGAGCCATTGGGAGATGAGAGTGGTAGATCAGGGAGACATGGATCCTCAGGTTTTGAACTCTCTCTGAGGTCATGAAGATTTTGCACTGAAGAGTATCTATCCTGGCACCAATGTAGTCTATCACCTGTACAGGATCTAGGAGAGATTTGGATGCATTGATTGTGATCCCCAAACACAGGGCAAGAGTCAGAAAATAATCCCTGGTTTGGGGAAGTAGACACCTGGTGGGAGCAATGTCATCCAGGTACGGATAGACCTGAATCCCCTGAAGCCTCAGGTGAGCCACTACCACCACCATCTCTTTGGTAAACATCACGGGAGCTATGGTGAGACTCCTAGCTGGAACTGGAGCTTCTGTGCATTTTTATGTGATAGTAAATATCCTGGAGGTCTAATGAGCACATCCAGTCGCTCTCTTGCAGGTACAGCATGATGGACTGTAATGTGACCATCCAGAACTTCTCTTTGGCAACTGACAGGTTCAGAGTAGAAAGGTCCAGAATAGGCCTTAAGTCCCCCATTTTCTTTGGCACCAAAAAGAACCTGGAGTAGAAGCCCGATCCAGACTGATCTGGGGGAGGATTTCGATGGCTCATTTTTCTAGCAGCTTGGAAATTTCCTATGCTGCTGCCTCCCTTTGCATGGGTGGTACATCCAGGAGGTGTCTGGGAGATTTGGGGGAACCCTCGAAGGGGATAGAGTATCCTCTGGATATGATCTGAAGCACCTAGTGGTCCATTGTTAAGGACTCCCATGCTGCTTGGTGCAAGGACAATCATCTCCCGTCTGCATCCAGAGTAGAGCAGTCAGGCAACCCCTCAGAGTTGCTGCCCAGTTCTGTTCGAGAAAGGTTCTTGAGACCCAAAATTCCTTGGATCCCCTCTACCTCTGGGCTGATGTCCATTCTGTCCCCCTCTGCCTCTGGGGGAAGAAGACCCTGAGTGTCCTGGGAATACTGTGACTTCTGGAACCACATCTTCTTTTGCACTCTCTGGTTCCGGGAAAAGGAACTTTGAGGGTTAGAGAAGTGTACCCTGTCAGCAGACAGTGTCTTCCCATCCTTTTCACTCTGGACTGATGTCTCTTTGATGGTTTTACCAAAAAGTGTAGAGCCGTCATAAGTGGCATTTGCAAAGGGCCCCTTTTAGGGTTCCAAAAATTGACATAACCTGAGCAAGGCGTTGCGCCTCATGGACATGCTGGACCCAGCCGCCCTAACTGCTCCTTCCATAGCATGTGAAAGGAGTTGCATGGACATTTTAGATACTGCTTTTAAAGTGTCCATTCTCATAGAGAACAAAGCCTTGTCCTCCTGTGACATGGACTTGAGGGGAGACTCCTCCAGTTCCTTTACCAGGTCGCATTGGAGTTTGGTGAGATGGGCCAGGTAGTTCAGTGCCATAATCAAAAAGGTAGCTGAAGCATAAACCCACTTCCATAGGAGGTCCATCATCCATGGCTCTCAGTCAGGTGGATGGACCGAGGAACTCTTCTGAGCAAGTTCCTTCTTAGTGACTGCTGCTACCACCATAGCGTCAACGGGGGAGCCCTTGTTCCATGCTGGTCTGTCTATGGGGGGGGGGGGCTTAAAATCTTATTCGGTCTTTTTAGGATAGATTCCATGGTGGCTGGTTCCTTCCATGCCCGCGAGGTGACCAGATCCACCAAAGGATCCATGGGAGGGGACACCCAGGAAGTAGATGGGCCCATGCCAAAAGCCTCCAGGAACATGGACTTGTCAGAAGAAGGTTGGGGGAAGACCAACCTCCCCGTTGGTGCAGGATTTCCATGATGTCTCCAAAGGAGATATCCTAGAAAGGTGACCTAGGGGAACCTTCTCCATCATCCAAGTCCATGTCCTCAGTGAGGGACTCAGAGGAGTCCAATTGCCTCCTCTTGCACGTATGCTTGCGAGGTACCTTTCCAGTGGGGCTCTTCAGGGGAGCTCGCAAGCCACCTGTTCCTCAGGGTGAACTGTCTGGGGCTCCTTGAGCATGGGCTGTCCCTCTGGTAAAATGATGGGGACCATAGACAGAGCTGAGGGGGTCTGGGTGGAGTCCAAGGGGGCAGTCAGGGGTCTCGAACCAGCAGAGAGAACCCTTTCTACCATGTCAAACACTGAAGGAGAGTGAACCTCCTGAGAAACCAATAAGGAGGCCAGTCTCCCTGGGTCCAACGAGAGAATTGGAGCCAGGCCCGAGGTGGATGGAACTCCGAGGTATGGAACCTGGCCCGAAAAAGTTGGATCCAAAGAAAAAGGTTCCTCTCCCTCGGATCCAACACCCAAACTCTGGCTCCAAGAGCAGCTCAGATCCAAGCTGGTGGGATCCGAAATGCTCCAGGCAGCTGTCGGCATCGAGGAAGCAGGTACAGTGGGTGCCAACCCCCTGATCAAAGCCAACCTCAGATCCGAAGGTCCAATTGGAGAAGGAGATATAGGCTGGAAAAAAGGAAGCAAGTTCCCCCTCCTGAGGGAGTCAGGGCATGCAAGACCCACATCTGGATCTGAGTATGGATAAACCTCCTCATCATTTTATCCAGATCAATGTCAGACAAGGACCGGGTGGACCAAGATGAGGCCACAGACTCCTACATGATGGGTTGGGGCACTGAGGCTCGAGAAGCTGAATGTGTCTCCTCCGGCTCCGGGGAGAACCTCGGAGATCAGAACCAAGGGGAGTCATGGATCCATAGCATTATTGCAGGTGAAGCGAGGTCCAGAGACCTCTTTCACTTTTCCCTTGCCTTCAACTCTCTCTCCTTCTCTCTGCCCCTTTTCTGCTCTGCTGCCACAGGCTTTAGTACAAGAGGTTGAGTCCCAGCCTGTGAGGGAGGAGAAGCCAGGGGAAGAGAGGAAGGAGAGGCGGCTACAGCAGCTGCTGTGACCAAAGCCGGAGATGAGGAAATAGACTCTGAAGGGGGAAGAAGCCCTTTGAGGGCCGACTTGGCCTTCCTATCTTTAATTGTGTGGGGGCTGAAGCCCGCACATATACTGCAATACACACTCAGATGGGCCACACCCAAGCACAAAACATACAGAGTGTGGCCATCCGCAGGGGATAATATATGGCCACACTCAGTGCAACTCTTGAAAATAAGCTTTTCAGCCATACTGTCAGTAGAAAGAGAACTTAAGAAAAATGTATTTCTTTCTTACTGGCACATACACACACCCACTCACCACAGTTATACACAGAAAAGACTGAGGGGGGGTGGGGAAGCAAAAATCCACACAGCAATACAAAGCTACTCTAACTACACTAAAACACTACAACTCGATGCACCAAGTGAGGGGAGGACAAAGGGGAACTTATACTAACACTACCTAACAATTTTTTTCAGAAAAAAGAAACTCAGAAGGTTTTTACCCACTTGACAAAGTTGGAGCTCAAGAGATCACGATGCAAAGCTATTCACAGCAAATGAGATCTGGGGATGGAAGGCAGTGGAGGTGTATTATGGGTAAGGGGAGGAGCTTGGAGCTCAGAGCAGATGCTAGTAAAAGTTACTGGCTTGGATCCAATACAGATCTAAAACCCACAGGATGAAGACCAAATGAAGTAAACTACTTCAGATACGTTGATTACACTGGATGGCAAGATGCTTGACAAGGCAGGGGTTGCAAGTTTAATATTTCCTGTCAGCCAACTGCTATACCCACATTATGTTTTAGCATGATTCAGCTCAATGCACACAGTAACAATGAGTCCTTATGTAGAATGAAGAAAGGATAGAACATGCCAATGATCAGCTTGCTATTATTTTAATTGTTTTAAATAAGACTGTGCTATATATGTATTATGACAAACCAAACAAAACGGTGCAGCGTTGTAAATGAACCAGTAACACACAAAAACAAAATTCCAGCAAGAAGGTCTAAACATTGATCAAAACAGAGATTTTAATAAAGTTAAAAAATAAAAAAAATAATTAAGCTCCTTTGTCTCACTCTAGAAACTTCATCAGAATACATTTAAGATGGCTGTGGATGTGGGAAGCTGCTACCTAGGAAAACAATACATATTTTCTTACTCTTAGGACCATGTTACATTCAATGAATTGGTTACTGAATCATATTGGTGCAGTTTTCCTTTTTAATTTAACCTTTTGGATGCTGGTAGTGTGACTCAGGATGTCATCCCTCTGCTAGGGTATCAGAGCTATTTGGAGCATGGGAGTAGATCAAAGGATCACCGCTCTTGTCCCTCACATACCGAAGAGGTACATTGGTTGTAAATGGTGGGGTTGAAACTCCTCCAATGCCACTTTGATATTCAAATTTTATGCCACGCTATCTGGGACAATCAGCATGGCTTTTGTTTGCAGACATTTTGTGTGACCTCAACATTCAAAGCAGGTGTTCCCTCTCATAATGGACTTATTTGACTGCACTAGTCTATGGATATAAAGGTCTGAAACTAGTATCTGTAGCAAGTGATAAGCAAAGTGCTAACACAACCCATGTTTTGAGTTTCTGTTACTTTCCTACTATTTCACATCAGCCATGCTGCAAATATCTTTAGAACCATTTCACAAAAATATGTATTTTTTTTTTGTTCCAGAATTCAAATGGATACCATATAATGTGTGTAAAAAAAAAAAAAAAAAAAAAAAAAAAATATATATATATATATATATATATATATATGTATATGCACACATATATGTATATATACATATATAGAAATACACAGACATGCACACACATACACACACATGTTTGTGTGTGTGTGTGTGTGTGTGTGTGTGTGTGTGTGTGTGTGTGTGTGTGTGTGTGTGCGCGCGCGTGTGTGTGTGTGTGTATATCGAGTAAATGCCATCAAGTGGGGTTTGATTGATTCTTTGATCACTGGGACAGAATCATTTAAATCTGACTTAGTAAGTGTGTGCTAAGAGTGGGGAGAACAGGACATGCCTCCCTTTCGGGATCCATGTTAGAATCCCTCTATGAGGTACTTTGAGTAAAATTTTGCTGACCTAGTCTCAGAAGAGACAGACTCAATAAAACCTGACCCAATGATTCACACATATATACATACATTTAAACACATGCACATGCACAGACATATACACATGCGAACACACACACATATACACAAACATACACACACACACACACACACACACACACACACACACACACACACACACACACACACACACACACGTGCGCGCGCCCTTCGTAAGTTTAATCTCCAGGCTCTTGAGGCCCATAATCCAGGACTACCCTTTCCTCTATCTAGTACAACAATTTTTAAATACCTCCACTCTGTTGTACTATGTTAGTGTTTTTGGAAATGTGGTCTAAAAGTTCATCTTCCATAGTCACGTTTTCTTATTTCATTCTTTAACTGCCCTTTTTCTACCTACTTCTGATGTTCCTTTCCCGATGTTTCTTCCTCAGCAGTATCCCTTTTTGGTCTGAGACAGTGCACTGCATCCATACTGCAGTGCTGTATACCTTATTTGTATTATTTGATCACTGAGTTTCATAGTTTCATAGTATAGTACTAGGCTATCTGCCCTGGGGCATTTGTAAGCCTAGCCATAGTGATGTGGCTTTTGCCACCCCATGAAATGGTACAAAAAATGTACAGAATAAATTTAGAATATTGTGCCTCTGTCTAGTAGTGACACAATGAAGAATATAATAGAATTAGTTTACTGTGCCCCTGTCTAGCAGTGACACAGATGTGACCCCTGGGGTAAACTTACGATCTCCCATCCACTCATCAAGATTCCTCTTGAAGAGAGTCAGTGAGGGGCTCTGCCTAATACGAACTGGGATCTTGTTCCAAAGCATGGGAAGCCTCTGGGTTATGAATCTATCCATCCAGCATGTCCTATTCATACTTGTGCCGAGGTTTAAGTCTTTAGCTCTCATGGTCCTGATGGATTTGGATTTTTTGAGGTGGAGCATGTCCATCAGATCCTGATTGGACATGGCCTTGTACGTCAGGCAGAGATCACCTCTGAGCAGGCGGTATGCTACTGAATAGAGTTGAAGTTTCTTTAGTCTGGCAGAATAAGACATATGTTGGAGACCCTTGATCCTCTTGGTGAGGTACTTTTGTGGTCTCTCCAGCTGTTGCAAATGCCGGGTGAGGTACATACCAAATGGGGCATTGTACTCAATCATGGGTCTGATGAGGGAGGAATATAGGGGTACAATGACATCCTTGGATCTGGATGTGAATCCCTTCATGATGAGGTGTGCAAGGTAGAATGTTTTTCTAACCACTTTGGCAACGTGGGTGTCAAATGACAGGTCGCTGTCGACTTGGGTCCCTAGGTCTCTGATTACTTTTTCCATACTCAGTGGGTTGCTATCTATGTGATAATTTGTGGGTACTTTGTTTTTCCCAAAGGGGATAACTATACATTTTTTGGCATTTAGTTTAAGGCCGTGACTCCGGCACCAGTTGTCTGTGAGGCCTTTTTGTAGGATGTGTGTGTCTGCTAGTGTATCGACTATGGCGCCTAGTTTGCAGTCATCTGCGAACTTTGTCAGCCACAGCCCTCCCATGTTTGCTTTAACATCTGAGAAATAAATGCCGAACAAGAGGGGTCCCAGGACAGATCCCAGTGGGACACCACTTGTGACTGGCTTTGAGTCTGACATTGCTCCAGCGATTTTAACTTTATGAGTTCTGTCCTTTAGCCAGTTTGCAAACCATCTAGTGACATAAGGGTTTACTTTTAAGCTGTTGAGCTTATCTATGATGGCTGAGTGGGGTATTGTGTCGAAGGCCTTAGCCAAGTCCAGGTATGCTGTATGGACTGCTTTGCCCTCATCAATGGCTCTAGTGACTGTTTCGAAAAAGTCAACCAGGTTTAAAAGGCAGGATCTGCCCTTTACAAAGCCGAACTGGGTGGGGTCAAGTGTCTGTAGGTCCCCTATGTCTCTGTTTATGAGTTCCATAATGATTCTTTCCATAGCTTTGCAGACCAGGCTGGTTAAGCTTATGGGGCGGTAGTTTCCAGGGTCTGTAGGGGCACCCCCCTTGTGGAGTGGGACCACTGTTGCTGTACGCCAGTGTTCAGGTACATATCCTGAAGTAAGGCTAAGGTTAAATAGCATTTTTATGTGTGGGTTTAGCTCCTCTTGGAGTTCACGTAACACGCAACCCGGGATGCCGTCAGGTCCCATTGATGCTGTGTTTTTTGCTTTGTTTAGGGCGGTTCTCACTTGGACATCTGAGATGACAGGGAGATTACATTCAGCTGGGATAAGAATTTCTTCTTTTGGGGGTGAGGGAGGAGAGAAATTTGCACTGAACCTGTCAGCCAGAATGTTGGCAATATCTGTGGGTTCAGTGTATTTTTTGTTGTTGTGAACCAACTCTGGGCATATCTGAGGGTTTCCGCCCAGGTTTCTAACATAGCTGAAGAAGGCTTTGTGATTATCTTTAGTGTCCTTAGCGATTTTTCTCTCAAAGTTGGCCTTGGATGTTTTTATGAGAGAACGTAGTTTTCTGCTAATGTTGATCAGAGATGTCTTCCCTTCATGGGATTTTGCTCTGACGTGCAGTAGCTTCCTGCTTTTGTTATACAATTTGTTTATGGCTGAGGTCCACCAGACAGGACGCTTACCTTTGGTGGAGAGGCACTTGGATTTATTTGGGATTGCATGATCCATGCATTCTTGGAGATGACCATAGAACGCATTTGTGAAGGATTCGGCATTGTGGGATGTGGTATCCACTGGCACAGTGGGCTTAAAGGATACCATCTCAGTCTTAAGAAGAGTGAAGTCTGCTTTTGAGAAGTTTTTCACTGTGGTCTTTTGTGCTGGGGGTGGAGGTGGGATATGAATATCCAGGGTGATTAGTTTGTGGTCAGATCTCACTAGTGAGGGGTATACTTCCGGTGTGGAGCATTTTGTCCCCATGTTTGTGATGATCAGGTCTAGTATATTATCTCTCCTAGTGGGAGAGGTGACTAGTTGTTCCAGTGCATTTGAATTTATGAATTCCAGGAACCTTTGGGCTATGGTATTAGGGCTAGAATGATGTACCCAATCTATGTTTGGGTAGTTGAAGTTTCCCAGTATGATGGTATTTTGTGATACACTGATATCCTCCAATGTCTTCAGGAAGGCTGAGTGGGGTTCTTGAGATTGGGAGGGTGGTCTGTAACATGCTACCAGTTGTATAGCAGTTTTGCCTATGGTTAGTTGCACCTGTAAGGTCTCTGATGCTTCATGTGTTGCTACTAACCTGGAGGAGTGGGTGTCCTTGATGAATATGGACACTCCCCCTCCCTTTGTGGTTCGGCCCGGGTTTTGGGGCTGAAAAGCATGATACAAGGTGCCTTGAACCAGGTTTCAGTTACTGCACAGACGTCGATGTTCTCCATGCTGAGGAGTGCATCAAGTGCCTCCATCTTGAGATTTAGACTTCTGGCATTGAGCAGCATTACCCTTAGTTTTTTTCCATTTTTGTTTTCTAAGGAGGTGGGTTTGTCTTTTGAGCCTTGCCTGAAAAAGGCACTATGGGGGTGGCAAGAGCCTTAGCCAATATCTGGAAGCCCAGTGGTGACAGGTGTAAGCCATCCCTTGCGAAGCAGCGTGGCTTGTCCAACATGTCATCCCAGGCAGACAGATATTGGATCCCCTTAGAATGACACCAGTACTTGAGCCAATTGTTAAAGCTGATCATCTTGTCTTTGTATTGTGGTATCATTCTTGGTGAGGTCAAGATGCTGCTCAGGGTCAGGGTCATACCAGCCTGGGCTACATAATCGGAGAGCTCCTCTATGTCTCTTTTCATGTAGTCCAGGGAGGTATGTCTCAGGTCATTCACACCAGCATGGACAATGACGGAGTCTTATTTGTACTTGCTTTGGAATGACTTGAGTGCGTGTGTTATGTGGCGGATCCTAGCTCCCGATAGACAGCAAACAGTCACCCTCTCCTTGTTCAGCCTGGTCAGCGGGACATCAGTGTGTCTGACTATAGAGTCACCTATTACTAGTGTATCAGGCAAGGTGTTTGGCCTTAAGGGCTGTGATTGGTTGACACACTGATTTATTGAAGTATGTGTTGCATGTGTTTTGTTTTGAGGTGGAGGATTTTTGGATGTCTGCTTTGGGAGCCTCTGTTGTTTTGGTAAGTTTTTTATTAGAGCCTCCGAGTATGTCTTTGTGTTTTTATGTGTTTGGTTTGCAGTTGTGGTAGGTCTATGTGGGACTGGGATTGTTGTGTGTGTGGTTACCATCCCCTCCTGTCTGGTCATGCCAGCCCTGAGTTGAGAGAGTTCAGCCTCCAGTTTGGCTATATAGTTGCATCTCTCACATGTATTTGTGTTTGTTGGGAGGAGGAGAGGGTTGTCTGTGTACATGAGACAATTGTAGCATTGTCTCAAGATACCCAGATTGACCAGCTGAACTGGAGAGGACACCAGTAATCTACCACTCGACATGCTAGAACAGTATAAGGGAGTGCTGTACCTTTAAGGGAAGTGGATATTCACAGGGGTGGTAAGTAGATGTAGTGCTTTACTTAGTACGAGAGTGCTTACTTAGTAGAGAAGTATTGAGAACAAGTGCTAGGCTTATAATATAGTGAGTAGTCTGTTTATACTAAGAGTAGAGCTTCCTTAAGGGAAAATTTGAAGAGCAGACCTGGTGGAGCCAGAAGAAGTTTAACCTTGCTTAACCAGTGCTGCGCTATGCGCACAACTGTGCAAAGCCGTGCAAATGCGGATTTTAAACAGTGGACTACAAAAGAGCTAGAAATGGTCCAAAACAACCAATTACTACAGCTTCTTGTGCTGAGGTCACTTCCTACAGGGACAGGTAGGCTGCTCAAGGCTCCCCACTCCCACTGGTGAGCAAAGAAACTTCCCTCTATCCAAGTAAGGTAATGGACAACACAGGAACTACACCACAGCCCAGAATACAGCAATGCCTGTAAACTAGTCTAAACTAGTCGAGGAGAGGCGGGAAAACAAGGAATATATATATATTTTTTTTTGATAGAAACACACAGAAAATGCAGAAACAGTGATAAATCAGTTACACAGGCTAGCACACTTTAGTGTGCAGCCTCCACAGTTAAATTAAACAAACAAACAAACAAACTTTCAATCAAATTCGACTAAAATGTAACTTTAAGTGCAGATTTTAAAATAATGCAGCAAACAGTTAAAAAACAGTTCAAGCTAGTTCAGGGTAAGCTACAGACGCTATTCCAAGTGAAAAAAAAGCAAAGATACTTAAATCCAGAAAGTAGTCGCTTTTCTGAGTTTCCTGCTGCTAGGACCACTCTACAGGACCACGAGGAGCTTGTCTGAGCAGTATAGCCAGAAAAAAACACCCAGAGGCGGATTTTAAACAGTGAACTACAAAAGAGCTAGAAATGGTCCAAAACAACCAGTTACTACAGCTTCTTGTGCTGAGGTCACTTCCTACAGGGACAGGTAGGCTGCTCAAGGCTCCCCACGCCCACTGGTGAGCAAAGAAACTTCCTTCTATCCAAGTAAGGTAATGGACAACACAGGAACTACACCACAGCCCAGAATACAGCAATGCCTGTAAACTGGTCTAAACTAGTCAAGGAGAGGCGGGAAAACAAGGAATATTTTTTTGTTTTTTTGTTTTTTTGATAGAAACACACAGAAAATGCAGAAACAGTGATAAATCAGTTACACAGGCTAGCACACTTTAGTGGGCAGCCTCCACAGTTAAATTAAACAAACAAACAAACAAACAAACTTTCGATCAAATTCGACTAAAATGTAACTTTAAGTGCAGATTTTAAAATAATGCAGCAAACAGTTAAAAAGCAGTTCAAGCTAGTTCAGGGTAAGCTACAGAAGCTATTCCAAGTGAAAAAAAAGCAAAGATACTTAAATCCAGAAAGTAGTCGCTTTTCTGAGTTCCCTGCTGCTAGGACCACTTTGCAGGACCACGAGGAACTTGTCTGAGCTTCCTCTGTATTTCCTTATACATTGTATTTTCTATACCTCTTGCAGTTTTGATAACATTGTGCTCTAAAGTTCTAGAATCTTAATTTATTTCACTACAAAGTTTCCCTATCTTTCAGCAGTAATCAAGTTGTGATCCTAATTAAACCATATAATGTTATGATCACTGCACATTTGAAGTTCTTTACATCAGCTTCTCACCTCAGCAGCATTTGCCCCCTACCACAACTTTGTACTGTGTTGGATGATCCAACATGCACTACAGCTTCAGATTTGTACCCTCCTGTACCCTAGCGGTGTTTGCTTCTTCTGTCATATATATTAGAGGAAGTAGAACATAGCTATTGCAGGCTTCAAATTTATACTCTCTTGTGCTTTTTATTGCAGACTTCAAATTTATACTCTCTTGTGCCATGGCTATGCCTGCTTTATCTGGTATATATGATATTTCCTTTTTTCTCTTGCAATAGTAGCCATTGAGTATTAGCAGACCTTTCAACTGTATTTATTTTGGAGGAAAGTACTAATTTTGAGGCCTGATATAACCCTGCACATGATGTATGTTTTTGGATGTAGGTCCCCCTCATCACACATGCTTTTTTAAAGCTGTCTACTGCACAGAAAATCACACTACATGACCAACACACTAGTGACATCAATAATGTAAAGAAAGAGGACACCTATCTAACATCTCCATTTTAAGGAAGCAAAAATAAATGGTCTTGTGTGGTAGAATTTTGCAATACAGTTCATTGAAGTCTACAGATTTTAAATTGTCTTTTTGACAATGTGTTTTTATTTTCCATAATTTTGGTCATTGTTTCCTAAACGTGTTTCTGAGTACTATCGCACATTTCTTCTGAGAGTGGGAAGAGTTATGTGCAGCTTGGTATTTAAATTTTATGCTAATTAGATGTGCAGACTTTTGACTAGATGCACTAACTTTTCAAGGGTCTTTGTACCTATTTTCAATGTCTGTAGGTTGAGAGCTATGTGCCAAGGATAAATTAACTGGTGTCAGACTGACTTTAACAGAGGATGACCCCCCCCCACCTGCCATCTTTCAATAAGCTGCATCCCATCCTGGGTTCCCTATTATTTAATGTCTTTACCAATGATCTCTATACTTCTTGTAAACTATCCTCCCTCATCCAATATGCAGATGACTCGACTCTCATCTCCATCTCAGATAATATCTCCAATCTCCACACTCTTACAAAACAGGCCTTCCTAGCCACTGAACAGTGGTTCTCCAGGAATCTACTCATTCTCAACCCTAAAAAGACCAAACTCTTATTATTTTTCCCCTGATCTCTCTCTCTCTCACCTCAAATCTATCTTTACTATTACTTCCTCTAATAACACTGTTATCCAACCTGAAGTTCACACTAAACTCCTTGGGGTCATCATAGATGATAAACTCAAATTCAACTTGCACATCCTCCAAAGCATAAAAAAGTCTCACCAGAAACTTGCTTTACTGTATTGCAGCAAAACAAATTTTAACTACAAATGCCAGACTCTCCCTTGCACAAGCTCTTCTCCTCCCCTCCCTTCTATATGCTGCCCTAGTACTCACCAGCATCCAAACTACTACTTTAAACAAACTCCAACAAACTTACCTCAAGATAGCTAGATTTATCACAAACTCTCTATACAATACACATCACTGCCTTCCCCTAAATACTCTCCACTGGTGAGAATTCCCCCATCTTCTACTGCCGTCACAACTTCAAATGTTACACTTCATTCTTTACAAACCTTCATCCTGCCCTGCTCTCTCTTCCTTCATCTCAAACTACACTCCTCCGCGGACTCTCCGTACCTCTAATCAGTAGCTACTACAAATCTACCAACCCAAAAAATAGCTGGCAAACTCCTATATAAACATTCCGTTGGCCAAGCCTGGAACAAACTCCCAAGAGACATTTGTTCCATCATTCACCCATCTCACTTTAAAGAAAAACTCAAACTTCATCTACTCAACTCCAAAATATGTCCTTGTCAAGCCGCTACTTAAGCTCTCCACAACCCTACACTATATGTTTCAGTCCCTCCACATACAGATAAGTTCTCCACTATTGTGGATACTTATTAAAGTCTACAATCAATACTGCTGGACTTAACTCTTTTTGCAATTATGTAAATATATGTTTTAGTCTGTAAAAATATTGATATATATATATCATGTGTTTGCATTTCTGCTTTGTCTCTCTAACGTTCTTGTATAACTGATTTTGACCATATTTTTGACTGACATGTTTGATTCTCTGTAAACTGTTTGTGTTTTTTTTTTGTTTTTTTTTTTTTTTTTGGAGCCTTTCTCCTTGGGTCTCTACTGAAAATGGGCCACAAGCCCAGCTGGACCAACCTGGTTAACAAATGTCAATAAATAAATAAAAAATAAATAAGCTGCAAGGTGTTTTAGCTCTGAACTGCAAAATTAATACTGAATTAGAGTTTTCAGACTAAGATAAAGGGTAAATACCTTGTACTGGCTGGTCCACCAAATTTAAGGAAAACCTGTGGTTGAAGATTGTTGCAGTTTGTCTTTACTGTAGATGAAAATAAATTATTTTTCTAAAAGCAGAACAATTTAATTTTAATATAACTGTCAGAGCTCCTGGTGTTTCTTCCTTTTTTCTTACTTTCCATCTTTTACTGGGATAATCTAACGAGGCTATATCCTAATTTAGTGGAGACCCAGGATAAAAAGCTCCATAAAAGTTAAAACCTTAATTGAACACCACAATGACAAATTATATAATAAGATATATTAATTATATAATTAGTTCTATACTTTGTGCTTATATAGAAATATAAAGAGTATAAAGCAGAAGTGTGGGTCAGACTTCTCTATTTGTGGTTGTCTTACATTTATTTCTGAATGTTCTGAGACATCCGCCAGGAGGTGGCATTTTTTGGCTCCATGTCTGAAGTTGACATAAATTATTGCTTGAAATTCAAAAGTGCAATCACTAATGATTGAACTGATAATGAAACTGCAGCCACTAAAACTAACTGTATCATTATTAAATACACTCCTGCTACTTACATGTAGAAGCTCAGAGATCAAAGTATTTAACAAAAGTAAAGTCTCTGATCGACCATTATCTTTATCTTTAAAAACAGGATAAATAACACATTTTGATTTGTGATCCCTCACTAGAGTGTGAATTACAAATTATTTCATGTTAAGCTTGATTTCCTATATATTACTTTTCTGAGTGAAAGTGGAGAGTACAGTTGTGTAAATTGAACTTATCATAACAGCAGATGTTCAAATGATCAGTGCTGCAGTACTCATTTTTTTTACAGGAAATTGCTTGGTCTTGGATATCTGCTCTTCCTGTGCCTATTTTGAGTAAAAGCTGGCCATTTCTTAAAGCTTAACACAAGACAGGAGATAATAAGGGGGATTCATATGTGCCTGAGTATGTTTATCAATGCAATAAAAGTGCACTGTTAATGGTAATTCATTGACTCAGAATTCAGAGAATGTTGAAGTCACTATTCCCTCATATTAATGGCTGCAACCATTATAAAATGGTTTTCAGCACTGAGCAATTGCAGAAAAGTAGTTGACCTGTTAAATTACTCTTTTTGTTTAAATTGCTGAAAAGTCATTTCTGATTAGCTTTAATCTGTAAAGAATTGGTATGAGAAAAGATCTTTATTTGCTCGCAATAATTTGGAGAACATGAAGATGATTATGAATATGGAGTTGAGGATATGATCTGGGTACTTGATGAAGGCCCTCAGGGTCTAAATTTTGGTTTGCTTATGAATTTAATAGATGAACATTTGAAGTGGCAATATGAGAATTATACAAACAAATCAGTTTTATGTAATTATGGATTATCTTCTTTCTGTACTCTCCTCTTTTCTTTACTTCTGCAACTTCCATTCCATGCTGAAAATGCGCACTTGACCAGTTGGAATAACTCAGTCACCAAATGTCAAAATAAATAAAATACGTAATAAATAAATATTGCAAAGATATTTTCAAATACAAAAAAGACTGCTCATTAGAAGCATTATGTCATTCCCAAGGGTTTTAAGTTAATAAACTGTTATTCATTTAGCCCTGGGCATAGACATAACTACAGAAATCAATCATCCATACATTTTGCAATTGAAGTATTAAAATGATTAATGATGTTACAGTAACAAGCACTGTGTACAGTACAATTAGCATGTTATTACCCATTGAGTACTGAAATCTACTTATTACTTTCAGCTAAAACTGTGCTTACAAAGATCACAATAACTAAGCAATAATCCTGAAAGGTAACAACTCAGCCTTTGTGAATGGTACCCTTATGTACTCCCATTAAATGTATTTATTTGTTTATTTATTCATATTTGTTTACTAGGGTAGTGCACCAATCAATACTGATCAATTTCAAGTTCAGGCTGGATAAAATACTAAGCATTTCACAAACAAAAAAAGCTGAAATGTAAGCAATAATTGAGTAGTTTGGATAAGTTACATAGAAAAAATGGATATATATATTATACTAAACAAGCAACATGCAATATATAATAGTTACATTACATGCTAAAGTGGGCCACACTTCAGTAATCCTGTGAGAGGAGAAATAGAAATGTGTAAAGGAGATAGGGATAATGAGTTAGGTGGCATCGCTACATATTACCACGAAACTGATGGTTGAGTGGCTTTAAACTTAATTTGCTGCAGTTCATCACAATATATTATATTGTGTGAGCCAGTGGAAATGTTTAGTAGGGTTGTAATCTTTTCTCCACTGCAGTGTTACCATGGAGTTGATATATTAAATTTAGAGGGGTGTAAGAGTACCCATCTGCAAAACAGATTTGCTTCTCTTTTTGTATGATTTTTGGTTTACCATTTTCAATACCGAATTTTTGATAAATGGTTAGCCAAATAACTTTTCTTCATTATGTAGTAGGTAAAGTGTGTTAGTTGATATGTCCTGTGTTCAAGAGTATTTGGCTTGGATGAAGTGATACATTTTGAGCATTCTGAATTAGAGCAAGTGTTACTTTCTTTCAGGTTAATGAGGAGAGTTTGCCATAGATTAGGTGCCTGAGAAGACAATGCATGTGCTATGCTATGGAGTTTGGTTCTAGGGGTAATAAGAATTGGTACGGCTTTTGAGTAGTGTCTTAGGGTGTATGAGTTTTTTTTTTTTCATGAAGATTAGCTGCAAGGGGAGTAAATGTCTGGGGATGGAGTATTATGCAGAGTTAGTTTCCTATTGCTAGGTTTTATGGGCAGCTATTTTATGTATAGTTATTTATTTTATTGGCATTTCTTTACCAGGAAAGTTCAGTGGGCCAGGAGATTCCATTTTCAGTGGAGGCCTGGGGAGAGAAGCTCCAATGAAAGAAAAGAATTACAAAAGGAATTACATAAAATTGCAAAAAAGATCAAAAAATAATAGAAAATTCAAAAATGTTCATAGGAATTATATAGCAAGACATAGACCTGATAAAAACAGAAATAATGCAAAAAGGTTAATCAAAGTCCTGGTGTATAGAGGCAATAATGATAGGATGTAAAACATAATGAAAACACAAGAAATTTTCAGGGTAGAATGAAATGAGTGTCAAGAGAAGTATATGACTTTGGCATAAAATTGAGCAGCCTTGCAGAATCATATAAATATGACGTATTGAGAAGGGGCATAGAGAATGTTACTTTAAATATGCAGAAAGGGGAGGAATGAAGGAGAGGAAACAAGGTAGAAGAGAGTGAAAGAGAGATAGAAGCAGAGGAAAAGAAAAAAATAATAATGACAGTACTTAGAGAGGAGCGAGGGAAGAGGGAAGTAAGGAAATCGAAAGAGAAGAAAGGGGAGAGGTGGAACGGTGTTAAACAGCAAGATAATGAGCACAAAATAAAAGATGGGAAGAACAAAGAAAAAAGAAAAAAAATAAAGAAAACAATTAGCAGAGGCTAAAGTGATCATTTTAAAGATTCTATAGGTAGAGTTAAGTGATGTCAGCATGTGTAATACAACAGTTACGTAACCACTTGGAGAGAAGATTGTGCAGCGTAAATTTGGAAGGGCATTGCTATTTGCCTTTTTCTAGGATTATACAGTGATGCTTGTGAAAAGGGTCAGTTTGTAATGAATTATTAAGTGAAATGATGCACATAAAAATTAAATGCTGTAGGTTAGATGGGTAACTATGTGAAGATACATTGCATACCCCATATATTTACTATATTTGCAAATTCTACATAGAGGGTGACATGGCAGTTTTGAAAGGTGAGCAGTAATGCACATATAACATATAGAAGTTAACAGTTTACTGGAGTATGTTGTTAAAAACAGTAATTGTTTCGTTAAGACCTGTGTGTAAGTTTGTATGGAAGTTTACTCTGGAGTTTGTGTGCAGTAACAGGAAACCATGAATTAATACCTTTTTTAATCATTCTTTACACTGGCTACAAATGCTCAAGGTTTACAAATTATAGCTGCAGACAAAGAGGGCAGTCAAGAGTGAAATAGTTTGTGGTCACTTGGCTATAGCAATTGGATGTTTCTCAGTGAGGGACAGTGGTGCATTCTACCATGAAGGCTAGACATACATTTATATATTTAGTTATATGCTTGTTCTAGTTTATGTTGCAGGGGACCAATCAAAATGGTTAGCAATTAAGCTGAAAGCAAGAGAGGAAAAATCAAAAATGAGTTTGCTGTGGCCAGCCTGGTAATATTATTGAGAAATGTCTTGGCCTTATATAACAATAACAAGTTTTTGGCTGGTATTTATGATACATTTTTACACAAACATATCACATTTTTAATTTTATTTGGTATATATTACCTTCTGACAAACACATGCTCATCAAAGAGATCAAGCCATTCCAGCTTAAACACTGAAGTCCCAGACTTTCATTCACGCGTTTAATAAAATAAGCTGTTTCGTCTTCATAATATTCCAAGACTTCTTCAGATCTGAAGAAGTCTTAGTATATTATTAAGATGAAAGCACTCATCTGTATGGTTTTATTTTTCATTACATTGCTGTACTGTATTTTCATTTATTTTATTAAATGCTTAAATAAAGTCCAGGAATCCAGTGTTTGAGTTGGAATGGCTTGATCTCTTTGACGAGCATATGTTTGTTCGTTTGTTGGCTTATAGTTTATATAGTACCTCCTCAAATCTAAAGAAGTAATAATGTTTCTGATCCATTGAGGTTATGAGTTTTTATGGCAAGAGGATGTGCATGAATGGTATTGCTTAGTTTAGGTACATATAACATTGATTTTTTAAGGAATATTTAGGTATAGCTCCAGTAAGCTGACTCATGTTTGCAAAGAAAGAAGCATGAGTACAGGTTGGAGTTAAGTCTCCAGGCAATGAGAAACAAAATGTGGAACTGTCAGCATACTGAATTAGCTTCGTGTTTCTACAATGATAGGTTACATCATTCACATAGACAGTGGATAAAAGGGGTCCCAGATATGATTCCTGAGGTACTTCAACATTAACAGGAAGAAAGAGATCCCTCAGTCTACCTTTACAGGCTATACCCAACTGGTAAGACAGGCTGATTGCCATTTGGTGGTAATGAGGTTACAATTAAGAAAACTCAGAATCTTAATAAGCCTAGACTGACAAACGACTTTAAAGTCTTTCCAGAGTCTAAGGAAAACAGTAACAATGATTCACCATCATTTACCTGACAATGCTTCTACCACATCCAGGTGGGGTGGGGCCAATGGTGTGAGAAGGCTTGAATCCTTGTTGATGATAAGCATTTTTTCAGATACTTTTGAAAGTGGAGGAAGCAGAGTGATCAGACAATTGCTGTTACAAATGAGTGGGGGCCAAATCTCATGCAGGGGCCCAATGAGAACTTTTTCTACTTGGATGGAATGTATCCTTCTTTGATGGCTCTGCTGACAAGAATAGTAACTAGGTAAGATTTATAACCAGCAGTAGTCTTCAACAATTCTAGTGGGGCAGTACTTGTCAACGTAGACCTGAGATTTACTTTATCTTTTCTAAGTATTTATATAATAGGCCTACAGGGACTGAAAGATAGGTTTTGAGTGAAGCTAATGTCAGTGTGTTAAGAGTTTTGCAGGCTAGTTTCTGGACTGAGTTACAGAAGTAGTTAATGATGTGTTATGTCATATCTTTGTTGTCAAGATGTGGAAATGAGGAATATGTTTTAGGTTAGCCTGGTTGAAAGAATTGACTGACCTTTTTGCTTGACATTATGACATACTTTAGTTGATCACATGGGACCCTAAATATGACTTAGCATGACCTCAGCCTAGTTTTGTGGTGATTAGGCTATACACAGTCTTTATTGAAAATCAAGTATTTAATGCTAGTGAAAATACAAAGGAGGCTGAAGGACAAGATATTCTTTCTCATTGAGTGGATCTAGGTTGCTTTTAATGCTAATAAACATGACACTGAAATGGACTATCACTCATCCACCAAGAAATGTGTGAGAAGTGGATACCAGTTAGTGGATTTTATGGTGAAATTAAATGACGGAGAGTTGAATCTGCTCATGTTCCTGGAAAAAAACAGTATCTCTTCCATATGGATTCTTGCTTGATTCCATATCACATACATAAGTAGATAGTCACTGACAGTATGAGACACAATGCCAGGCATCACAATATTTTTAGAGCTGCTTTCAAGGATACAGTTGAGTATAATCTGACGTCCTTGAGACTTTGTCAGCTTGGGTGGTGAGTGAAATAAACTGGGTAATCCATACAGCTGCAGTACTGGGGTATCTGATAGTATTACTAGTGTGACTTCAAACAATATTGAAGTCTGGCACAACAATGAGTCCTGATTTAAATTATGAACAGAATCACTGAAAGCATCATTAGTATCAGATTCATGTTTTCTATAAAGATTGCCAATCAGATTCATGTTTGCAATAAAGACTGCCAATCAGATTCATGTTTTCAATAAAGACTATCAAACAGTTTGCAAGTACCGATCTGTAAATGCATCAGTAATGATCTCTGCCTGTCAAATATGGCATTAGGGCATCAGTAAGAAAATGAGAAATTCTTATGTATATATTAGCAACGCCACCAGCACTTTGGTGGGTTCTTTTCTTCCAAAAATGTTATAACCCATCTGGACATGAGAAAGCAGTAATATCATCAACTGGTTTTAACCATGTTTCACAGAGTTCAAAGACAGACACATTGTCAGGTTTGAAAAAAATACAACAAGCTATGTTAGAGAGACTTCATTATGCATGCTTCTGGCATTGATTTGAACCATCTTAAGTACTTTTTTTGTGATAGACTGACTGAATGACAGATGGAAAGCAGTGGCATTGTTGATATATAATATTGACTAACATGCTGACAGTCTGACAAAATGGTGGATGGAAAAGGGGCCAATATGGGTATATAAGGTCACCGTGGAAAGAGCTGGGGGAGTTGGCTGTGGCATTTGAAATTATTAGAGTTGAGTCATTTTGGTTCCTGTCATTTTTATCTATGTTCCTGCTAGGACCAAGAAAGCATATGTAATATCAACTTAACTGGTTGGTGATATTCAATGGAATGTATTCTGCTTGCACATAGACAAACACCAAATATTAATACAAGTATTCCGTTAGCTACAATGGTACCCATTTTATACTAAGAGAAGTGAAATCCATGTGGAAGTTGTGAAATGGACAGAAGGATTAACTTTTACATCAGGAGACTTTATGTTGTGAATTCTGTGCAACTTCCTGGACTGAGCATGAGAACAGGTCACGTGGATTAGTGCTGTACACTGGTCAACAAATGGTAAGTAAGTACGTAAGTAATTAAATATTCTAGATGCTGGTTTCATTGCTGTCAGGGTGGTGTAGACAGTTAAGACTGTGAGCTAAAGCTCTTGTAGTACAGGCTTTGATTCCCTTATCCCTCATATGACCTGACATTGCCCTTGAAAAGGGACTGTTCACCTGGTGGGCCTGCCTAGTTAACTGTGTTCAGTGAAAAAACTATTTTTGATTTTAAGCTTGTTTGGTTTGTTTTCTTTTGGTTTAGTGTTACAGCAGATTCCCTGGACTTTAATCATTATGACAAGGCTATTTTTGGGGTTTGTGTTTCACAAAGGGACACTGCCATTTAGGACTGACTTGTGTGTAACAATCTAGTTGTTACATCACATCCTTTCATTAAGTGCCCACCAGACTGTAACTGCTATCATTTTAACATGAACTGTATTGTGTAACAAAGTTTTTGCTACACTACTATTTACAGTTGTTTGTTGAATGTCAATATGTTGTTTGGTATAAACTACATATATTAACTTCCCACTATAAGAATTGTATTTTGCAAATATAATTCATATTGATGTTTCTTTTTTATATGATAAAATCAGTTTTATTACTTTATTTAAATTTATAGATTTTTATGCAGTGCTTAGAAGATTATGCACTAGAATGAATATGTACAAACTTGACCAGATATAGTAGAGGGGCAGAAGTGACCTTCATATCAGGCTGCATTGGCCTTCAAGTGAGTTGTGTCCTTCTGGTGTACGGTATCATATAGCTCTGTTTTGATGAAGGAAGCACACAGTTCCAAAGGAATGGAGGTAGTGTGTGTAATATATTATGAGATTAATGGCAGAGGTCCATGAAATTCATTCGGTGCGTACCTTTCATCACTGTACACCTATAATGACCTTAGTCATTACTGGAAATTAGTTGCAGAATATGGAGAACTATAGCTGAGCAACAATTTTACAGTACCAGCCAGATATATTACTTAACAATTTGTGGTAATGGTCAGATAAAAAGTTGAGAAGAGCTCATATTATTTCAAACAATAGCACCTGTGTAGAATTATTTAGCTAGCACTGCCGATTTTAAGGTTTTAACAGCTCACTGCTATTTATCAAAGGTAAAGCAATTGTATGGAGGGTATTCCTTGTCTTTATGTATAAAACTGTTAGCATGCAATCACATTTCCTTGAATACATGTAAGTGATATATGGATACTAAGATAACTAACAAAGTTGCAGTATTAATGAATTTGAAAGGAATATTTGCTTTACAGTCATGCTTTCAGTGTATAATTACACTCTTTCATGCCGTATGCTGTTTATGGTCCATGCAGTCTGAAGATACACAAACAATAGATAGCTGTACTTTCACTGTCTCTGTTATTGCACCATTAACAGAAACAGACAGGTAGCTTGAAGTTGTTTGGATTGCTCTTGCTATCAGATACTGAGATGGGAGTGGCATACCTAGCAGGTGTAAATTACAAACACTTGCTGTAATCAATGCAGGGGGGAGTGGAGATGGACTAGTAGCAATATTCAACATATTCACAGGTGGTAGAGAAGACTGGCGAATAAGGTTATCTGAGAGTTTGATTGCAGGAGCCTGCAAATCATCACACTTGAAATAAGGGAAACTGAAATGTATACATTACCACATGAAACAGTATTCGATGTGACTTGTTTTTGTTAATGTAAAGGTTGTGTTCCCATTTTACATCTTGATGCTAAACGTAAGTTACCATCTCTGTTGCATTAAAATATTTATTTAATTATGCCATTTGGGGAATGGAATGAAAAAAAAAAACAATGAAATGCATGCAAAAATATAAAGGGTAGTTAGCAGTTTTAAATGTAGGTTGGATAGGATATTCTAAAAGACATGAACTTACTCCAAATGTGTATATCAGCACCTGTAAGTACCTCTAAATGGGGCAACAACGAGAAGCTTATGCTTGATTTTATAAATATGACCTCTGGTTGTGTTGCATTTTGTTATGGAAGTCTTATGATTTTATATATTTTTTTTCTTGCATTTTGTTATGGAAGTCTTATGATTTTTATTCAAGTACCATTTGTAAACTTGGAACCATACTATGTGAATGTCCATCTTTGTAGTATAATCTGTTATTATATCTATAGCTATACTTTATATGTATTTGGAGCAAATAATGAAACTTGTAATAGATGTTAGTATTTCTATTTGCACAGCTATGGTATTACCTTATAAAACTGGGGAGCGGTTACATTATCATGGGACCCTAATACTCTTGATATAGTTTTGGCTGTGCAATTAATAGACGCACAACCTACTACTATGCATTCAGTAATTATTTTTTGTGATATTCCTGCTTTCTGTAACTAAGGCAATGAGACTTTCATTGTTGCTGTCTAGTTCTACCAAAGGTAGTATGGTTGCAGAGAAAGAGATGTTAATATGGGGCTACCTCCCATCAGTAAAGGCAACTTTACAAAATTGTGGGGTTCTCCTTGATACTAATTGTATTCATGGCAAAGCATTAAGGTAAATGCTAGACAGTAACCCAAATTGACAGGTATGAATAGCCCAAAGCAATAAGGAATGTCTGTACTAAATAGCTGCTTGAAAACTACTTTTAGGGGAAGGAATCATTGCATTTTGTAGCAGGTCATATAGTATCCAGTGCTCTGGAGATGTAAATGTATTTTAAGGTCCACTGCATTTCACTGCAGACTGCATAGTACAGCTGAGATACAAACGTTCTTCTTTTGAAACATGCTGCCACAATTTGCAGGAAGTCATTTAAAAACATATGGTAGATTAAGCATGTTGATTGTTGTTGTTTGTCTTTCGGCTTTTCCCAGTTAGGGGTCGCTACAGCGGAACTCCAGACCACTAATGATTGGCAGTAGATTTTCATGAACGCCGAGGTGCCAGCTCGACGTTCAACCTTTAGTGAAGGCATGCCCATTTACGCATGTCTTTCGAACGCCCACCCAACCACAAGGAGGACATGCAGACTCCACACAGAAGGCACTTCCCGCACTCCAGCCAAGAATCAAATGGGAGAACCTCAAAAATTATAACTTCTAGAATCTACCAGCTGACAAATATTCACTCTTTCCCTGTGTTCTTCTCACCCTTCCTAGGATAGGCAGAGGTTGGCTGCTATACTTTATTCTGATTTTGGTCACTCCAAGAATGCCTACATTCTTGAGACCTCCCATATAGGAAGGATATTTAGCATTTAGCTTAACCTCTGATGTACTCACAACAGTTTTTCTTATGTGTTCTTTCATAATCTGGTTTCTTGTCATTTTCTAAAATGATCACCTTATGATGGCATGTCAACATCTTGGCACAAGAAGTCTGTACAAAACCAAAAATAATGAGAGACAAAGGCCCAAAAAATAGTGACAAGTTTTAAATATTGCTCTTATAAACCTAGAATCTTCGTAGAATAAAAGATTTAGTGTTAGCATGCATTTTCCGGAAGGATATGAAGTCTGAAACTCAAATGTCTGTCATTATTTAATTACTTCAGTTGTCAATTATTTGCCAGAAAACTGCAAATTTTATGAGGAACAGACAAAAGGTATGAGATAAAAATCTGGACATTCTGTGAAAATCCGGACAGTTGAGAGCTATGTGCAAAATCAATTAAACAAACCAGATCCAGTAAAATGTCATGAAACTATACAACTGTTTTATGAGGGAGGCAAGCACCACACAGCTTTCTCCTTTTTAACTTGTTACCGAATATAATCAGCCTTGAGGTTGTACAGCCTCAGGGTAGATAATAACATATACAGTTTTGTGCCTTTTTGATGTGATAGACATAGCTCTCAACATCTTAGAGCAAGAAATCTGGACAAAGCCATAAATAACAGGGGGGTCAAAGGGTCAAAAACACGGACACTTTTTAAATATTGCTCTTACAAATGTATAAAGTTGACAATAACAGGTTTTGCATTAGCATGAATTTTCTGAAGAGTATGAAGTCTGAAACTCATCTGTCATTGTTTTCTAACTTTAACCCTCAACAGACTGCCAGTGATCTGACAGAAAACAACAATTTTATGAGAACCAGACCACAAATATGCAGAAAAAAATATGGACATTCTGCAACAATCTGTACAGTTGAGAGGTATGGATAGATAGTTTTTGGCTCTGCTTTAAAGGAGTCCAGTTACCTCAGGAAATGTCTTTTAACAGGCATCCTGTAAAGTAAATAGTATAGAATTTATTTCATGAACTTTGACTTTTATGAATTACATTAAGAAACCTTACAAGTAACACATACATTCAGTTTAAAATTCTGACTGACTCTAAGATTTTTGTTTTTTAATGTGTTTAGCTGCACCTTTATTTCCTCAGTCTAACTGCAGTCTACTACTTGTCTTTATAGAAGGAGTTCCCATCTAGAGGAGTGAGTCTGAACCTCTCACATGGGTAAAAAAATCTCATTATGCATTTTCCCCATGACCCCCTATCTCCCTAAGTCTGTTCTTGAACATGAGCTATTTGTGATGGGGAAATCTTGCCTGTGTGCCATTGGGACAATTCATGTAAATGTAGATGAAGTCCATACACCCTAACATTAGCATAAAAGCAAGTAATAGTTAAAGGCTGTCTTATAGGTTCATAGGTTGTTACTAGGCTAATGACCACTAGGGCCTTTATAAGCCTAGTTGTGCCAATGCAGTTTATCTCCAAGTACCTTGGTGTATCTGTTAGGAGGGGGAATATGTTAGTAATAGGGTAGCTCAGGAGGGATGTAAATTGGAGAACATTTTATTTACTGACAGCCTCTGTCCATAATAGACATGGGAAATGGACTGTGGATGAATTTGCTATTTCCCATCCAGTGGTCAAAGTTTGTTTGAATAGGGTCAGGGATGAACTCTGCTTTACATGGATAGGAGCCTATTCCGTAACACAGGGATCCTTTGAGTCACACATCAGTCCCTCCAGTATGTTCTGTTTGTGTCACAAGTGAAGTCCAAATGGTTGGATATAGTGTTTTTAGAGTTTGTTTTACTGATGTGCAAAAGTTCCATCAGGGCTGGATATGAGAATGCCTTATCAGCCAGGCATAGATCACATCTCAGCAGCTAATAGAATACGGAATATAGAGATAATACCTTCAAGCAAACCATGTAGGAAAGCATATTCATGCCTTGGATTCTTCTGGTGAAATACCTTTGGGGCATTCCAACTGTTGCAAGTGTCTGGTTAGGTAGATGTCAAAAGGGGCATTATACTCAATGATGGGTCTGACATTAGATGAGGAGAGTGGTACTATAATTTCCATGCACTTGGATGCCATATACTTACCTATAAGTTGGGCGACATAGAAAGATTTTCTTATCATCCTTGAACATGATGGTCAAAGGCCAGAATGCTCTCTATATATATTTTGCCAAATCCCTAACTACTGAGTCAACTCTCTGGGGTGGTTTAGCAATGCAGTAATTAACTTGGATGGATAATTTCACAGTGGGAATTATAATGCATTTCCTGGTATTGAGTTTTAAACTGTGGCTTTGACACCAGTCCTTTGTCTGTGCTAGATCCTCTTGCAAGATGTTGGTGTCGTGGGGGGGATCTGTGATAGCTCCCAATTTACAGTCATCTGTAAACTTGGTGAGCCAAAGGCATTTGACATAAGCGTTGACTTCTGAGTAGTAGATTCCAAACAGACGTGGGCTAGCACACAGCCCTGAGGTACTCTGCTGGTGAATGGTCTCTTGGTAGAGATGGTCTCTCCAGTCCTGACTTCTTGGGTCCTATCTGTGAACCAGCCAGCAATCCAGCATGCTAGATAAGGATTAATGCCTAGTTTGAAGAGTTTGTCAACAATGCCTGACAGGGGGTATTGTATCAAATGCCTTGGCTAGGTCAAGGCATGTAGTATGCACTACTTTACCCTCATCCATTGGCTTGGTGACCTTCTTGAAAAAATCGGCCTGGTTATGTAGGCACAATCTTGCCTTAACAAAGCTAAACTGGGACAGGTCCAGTATCTATTGGTTATCAATGTCCTTCTTGATCATTTTCATGATAATTTGTTCCATGTCTTTGCATATTAAACTTTGTCAGACTGATGGGTCTCTAGTTCCCTGGATTGGTTGATGGTCCACCCCTATGAAGATGGATGACTGTCGCACTCCTCCATTCCTTGATATGTAACCTATTTTGAGGCTGTAGTTGAAGACCACCTCAAGTGGTCCTGTTAGGTCATGTTTTAGACTGTCCAGGAGGCAACCAGGGATAACTTCAAGGCCTATTAAGGCAGTGTTTTTTGCCTTAGTGAGTGCTGCCAGTAACTGATCCCAGCTAATAGTTGAGGGGATTATGCTAAAAGGGATTTCACAGGGGTGGGGGTGAGGGGTGATGTATCAGCCATAGATTCACTATGTCTCCCTGATTAGTGAAGGTGGTGTCCTTAACCATTAGTTCAGCACACTGCTGTGTGTTACCTTTAAGGTTCTGGACATAGCTGAAGGCCTTCTGATTGTCCTTAGCTTGAGAGGCTATACTCACCTTGTAGTTTACCTTGTCAGACTTAATTAGACCTCTTAGATTTTTGTTTATTTGAATCAGAAATCTATTTTCATTATGGAAGTTGCTCTTTCTGATTTTGACTATGACCTTTTTTTTGTTATATACCCTGATGAGGTGAGGATTCCAACAGTTATTTATTTATTTTTTTTGTATTCATTTTGGGCTTACTTCTGGTAGGTATGACAGCTTCTCTGCAGCCTTTTACATGTTTGTACAAGGTTTCTGAGAATAACTCTGCATAGATATCTGTGGTCTTGTGGTTAGGGGAGCCTTTAATTTTAACAGACTGTCACTTGATAGGATGTAGTTTGCCTTAAAATAGTTCCTAATTGTTACAAGTTTAGTTGGGTTTTCTGAGTTAACTTTAATTTAAAGAAGATGGCTTTGTGATCTGACCTCACTAGTGAGGACATGACCCATATGGGGATGTAGCACTCTCCTACATTGGTGAGTACTAGATCCAGTATTTTGGAGCCTCTGTTTGGAGTGCACATTATCTGGCCCAAGGTGTATGTGATAAAGTCAAAGAAGCACTGTGCCTGTTAGTTTGAAACAGTGGCTGTTTCCTAGGCTGTAGAAGGGTAGTTAAAGTTAACCATGAATATGGTATTTGGTTGGATAGTGAGTGACTCTAGTAGGTCTAAGTATGAGTTGTGAGACTCTTGGCATATATGTTGACCTATAGCTAGCTAGGATATGGTAAGGGACCTTATCTAAGGTGATTTGCATGTGGATTAACTCAATGGCATCATCCTGACTGACGACCTTAAAGGTATATTTGTTACTAATGTTGATTGAAACACCTCCACCTTTAGTCACTGTCTGTGCTGCTGTTGGTCTAAAGGTGCGGAAGGTGCTGTGACCTTGCACTGCCGGGGGACTTTCTAAGGTTTTAAACCAAGTCTCAGTAATAGCATAGATGTCTATATTTTCCATAGAGAGAAAGGCTTGTATGGTGTGGATTTTTTTATTTGGGCTCCTAGCATTGAGCAGTAACACCTTAAGGTTGATTTGACTCTTTTTGCTATGTTGGTAGTTTTGTCATTTTGCCATTGCCGAAAAAAGGGTCTCAGTTGATGAATAAAGTTTTAGCCAGTATCTAAAAACCTATGGGGGACAGGTGCAGACCATGCTTGGCAAAGCATTGTTGTCTGTTACCCATGTTCTCCCATGCTGACAGATATTTGATCCCCCTGGAGTGACACCAGAAACTAAGCCAATTTTTAAAATCAATCAGATTATTTACATACTGTGGTATCATCTTTGGTGAAGGTAGAATGCTGCTCAGTGCAAGGCTTGTAGCTGTCTTTGACATATATTCAGAGAGAATCATAATGTCTCTTTTCACATAGTTCAGTGAGGTATAACTTAGATCATTTGCACTCATGTGGACTATGAAAGAGTCCTACTGACTCCAGGGGTGCAGTGACTTGAGTTTGTGTGCTGCTGCAGATCCTAGCTCAAGATAGACAACTAGCAGTGAACTTATCCTCCGCTAACTTGGTGCATGGGGCATCATAATCATACAGTGAAATCCCCAATGATAAGAGTACTAACTAAAGTGCTTGCTTGCCTTATGGGCTTCATTCTTTAGGGGCCATTGGGTGTAAGCTTACAAATAGCATGCTGAGCAAAGGTGTTGCTGTTAAATGGCTCAGGAGATCTCTGCAGTTTGGAAAAGTTTCTTTTAAGTGCCTCCGCATAAGAAGATCTGTGTGTGATGAGTGGTATGTGTGAGGTATGTATTGTGTGTGCATGTGTTTTTCACAATCTCATTTGTAAGTTAGGCTTTTGCCTCCAAGGAAGTTCAGTATTGACATCTCTTGTATACTGTTTTAGTTTCTTTAAGGATTAACTGGTTGTTTGAGAATATGAGACAATTGCTACATTGTCTCAGGATGCCACATCTACCAAGATGGCTACAGAGACATATAGGAATTGCATATCCATGTTTTCTGGTTCTGTATTGGGGTGGGTTAATGTGGTCTTTTCCTCTCCTATTAAAGTCACAACAGCTATCATTGGTTTCTCACTCAGCATTACTTCTATAACACTACAAATTACTATCAAGACTCATCTCTACCCCTTTAAAGAGACACAGACCCTTTGTTCACATTGGGACTGACACCCATTTGTCTCATCTCTACCCCTTTAAAGAGACACAGACCCTTTGTTCACATTGGGACTGACACCCATTTGTCTCATCTCTACCCCTTTAAAGAGACACAGACCCTTTGTTCACATTGGGACTGACACCCATTTGTCTCATCTCTACCCCTTTAAAGAGACACAGACCCTTTGTTCACATTGGGACTGACACCCATTTGTCTCATCTCTACCCCTTTAAAGAGACACAGACCCTTTGTTCACATTGGGACTGACACCCATTTGTCTCATCTCTACCCCTTTAAAGAGACACAGACCCTTTGTTCACATTGGGACTGACACCCATTTGTCTCATCTCTACCCCTTTAAAGAGACACAGACCCTTTGTTCACATTGGGACTGACACCCATTTGTCTCATTGATCCTTGATGTCCTGTCTTATGATTACTGATTTTTCAGTTTAGTAATCCGCTTGTATTCTTCCTTTTTGCTCCCCTCTGTATATACAGATCATGTCTATCCTCATTCTAGGCAGTCTATTCTTTTTTGTTGCTGGGTTATGACATGCGGCTTCTAAATCTATGTGTACTCTTTGTACTTGACTAACTTTCTATCCACTCCTGCTGTGTCTCCCGAAGCATGCACATTGTCTGAGTATGCCTGCTGGAAGGAGACACTCACACTTCTGGTAGCAGCTATTCAGCCACTTTGGTGTGTGCACATGGCAACAGTGTGTCAGAGCCTCTGTAACCTCATTCACAAGGAATGAAATGGAATGAATTGTACTGCAAAATGGCAACTGTGTGTCAGAGTCTCCATAACCTCATTCCAAGGAATGAAATGAATGTACCACAAAGTTGTAACAGTTGTTTTCTCATGTCACAATATTTCACACTTGCCAGGCTTCACTTCAAGGACTGCTATTGTCAAAATATGAAACACTAATAGCTCAGTGATGATATCACCTTAAGATATCAGACACTTATGATATAATGCAGTGGCACCCATCTCCTTATCACTATATATGGATGAGACTGAATATGTAACAACAATATGGCTGTGGCAAAGAATGACCTTGTTGTTTATATTTTGCATGTACCATGTAGCAGTTCAGTGATTCTTTTTAAGGTGATATGATTCAAACAATCAAGATTTAATACGGACTATCCATTCACCTTCTGAACATATCTATCATACTCCTGCAGGAAGCTTTATGGACATGCAGCATATTCCTCTTAGGTTAGTTGACAGAGGTATATCTGTCTTGGCTATCTCTTCACTATCACAGATAAGCGAGCCCTGATAGTGGTCAGACATCTATATTGGACACTGTGTATACTGAGGCTACAGTGACTCATTTGTTACAAGGGAATGGACAGCCCACATCATAGTTATGACAGTGCACTGGCTGCATTATCCAGTTCTTCCACAGAAAACCTCAATAGCATCTCATTATACTATTCTCAGTAGTGTGTAATGCCCGTCTCCCAATGTACAGTTGCTCTGTATCACCACAACTGCATCTGGCAAGTACCTGTTGATGTTCCCTTGGATTGATGACTTTCTGTCATTTGCACCCTACTTACAATCTGTAGAATCCCATATGTGGGGGACAAGTATTTGGCTTAGCCTATGCCACTGATGGCTCCTGGATTTTTCTGCAGTGATGGGAGTAATTCCATGGGCCAGTTAGTATGAATATGTAACCATGTTGTGATGATGGGCAGGTCTGCAGATGTGGTTCACAGTTAGGCTAACTCTGGATTTACATTCACTCACATAGTCGTGCATCATGACTTTTTTGGAAGTTTCTCATGCCAGACACCTGGTGTCGTGTGCATTGAATTATCCCTTTTTGTAGCCCCTACACTGATATCTTTGAACCATGTAGACAATGGTTACATTTCTTGACCAGTTGTACTGTAGCATAGAGCACTGCATTTATGACTCCTCTGTTCTATTTCTGAAGATACACCCAAGCCCGTGTGTATAATTGAAGATAAACCCACCCTCGTGTGTGTAATATTCCACAGCTGCCTTGGCATGAATAACACGCATGACGTCTGTATCGCTTTTGTTCTGTTCCTCTTGAAATAATCAGATGAAGACACGACATCCGTATCTCTGTTCTGTTCCTCTTGAAATAATCAGATGAAGAATGCAAGCAGCATTCCTATTACATCTCTGGTGTTTTCAGTACCTCCCCCTTAAAGAATTCCAGCATCCTTCTGAATCCTCTTAGATTTCCAATCTACAGACACAGTTTGATGTGCCCACCCCTCTGGCCGCCTTCTTCTCTGAGGCTGTTCTAACCTACTGGGTAACCTTTGCTGTTTCTATGACATTCCCAATAGGCCTTTTTCCTGCCATTCATATTCTTTCTCTAGCTATATGCCCTTCTTTTTCAGTCATCACTCCAATGATCCTTATGTTTTATCTTTAACTTGGTCATCTTCCTTGTTGTATTATACTTCTTTGTTATTCTGATGCAAAATGCAGGTTTAATTACCCTTTTTTCCTTAAAAGGGCTACACAGTTTATCAAGTTTCCTTATCTTCTTTTGCCATTCTGTGCTCTTAAAGGGACTGATGTCTTCTTTGCATTTCTAGATATGTCATTAATACACATTTCATTGGTGTTCTAAGGGATTATGAAGTACAGCAAGACAATTAGTTCAGCTATATGATCAGTGAGTGATCAGCTTTGGGCCCCATCCTACTTTGGTTAGGACAAGATGAAGAATAACCACTTTTTGTTGTGCTCATGTCCACTTTCTGCTTAAGCTTTTACATTGCTTTTCTTCTTCCTAACACTGGATATAGAAATATCTGTATTTGCAAGAGGAAGATTATGATCTGTTATAACTGTGATCCTTCAACAATGTGCCCATCTACTCATTCTGCTGCTAAGCTTATCATAATGCGTCTATCTATATTAGGGTATGTACATTCCAATTTATCCATCAAGCATACTCTGTTTCCCCATCATAATGTAAAACAAACACCTTACTCTACTCTTCTTACTGCTCCTCATCATCACTATCACTTATTTCTACAGTGCATTTTTCTCACTGTGATTGTATACTGATGCACTACCATCTTGGGTCTTCCTGTGCTTTGTTATACAAATTGGCTGTAGTCATATGTCTGTACCTCACCAGTATGTCTGCAGTGTTCATGCCCCAGCACTAAGTATAGCTAATTTATTAATTTGGTTTCTGGCACTACATAGCTTTGTATGACTTCATTATGTATAGCATTTACCATTTCTTAATCTCTTTTTTTCCCTTTTCATGTCTTTCCTCTGCATCGTCTTTATTAGTGCTCAACTTTTTCCCCTTCCCTGTTCAGTTCAGATGATTGTTATTGACATTGTAAAATATTGTTCAAATCCAACATGTACCACTTTTTTTCTGTGCCAGTTTTGTATGCAGGTGATTCATAAAAATATCTTTTATTATGCCATGGACTTTATTCACTAGTTAATAACTTCTCCACATCCCCTCTAATAGTACCGCTGAATTCCTCAGGCATTTGTTGAATTTCATATAATCGGTCTTTTGTTCATCTTGTACAAAGCACTTGCATCAAATCTGAGGACGTTACTATTCAAAAAGCAGCAGACAAGCTGTGTTGGGATTTCTTAGTATATATGAATGCTCATTATATTGATCACTGCTGCAGTAGCCTTCAAATGGGGCAAGTTTTAGTTTCTCTAACACAAAATTAAGATTTCAAGGAAGGGGCCACCAGTTTTCTTGGAGGCCTTTTATACAAAATCCATTTCAAGAACATTTTGACATGAGACTGCATTGAAAGAGGAGAATCCATGGGCAGAGATGCTGAAATGGCTGATAAATTAACCTTAAGAGAGGAAGAAGAAAGGCCATAGGATGGTAAAATGCACAAATATTGTGGAGCCAAACAACAACTAGCCCCTGAATGGGGGCTGGTTATGCTGTTGGCACTAATTAGTAAACCTTTTCCATTTGCTAATGTACAATTTTTAGTAGCAGGCTTTCTTGCTTCCATTAGTACCTGCTACACGCTGTCAGTAAGCAGGTGCCTAAAAGGAATTAAGACCCTATCATTCAGGGAGCCAACTGAAGTTGATTGAGGTTAGGGTGTATCAAACACCCCTATTCTATTCTTGTGAGTCAATCCAGTTTGTAAGGAAGCTTGAGATAATTACCCCTGGGAATCTCCAAAAGAAGGGAGAACCACAATTTGTCTGGGTCAGAAGGTTGTCACCACAATGATCTTGGAAGATTTCTTCTGAATCTTCACAAGTATCCCAGATATGAGTGGAAAGGGTAGAGAAGCATACAGGAACATTCTTGTGCAAGGAAAAGAAAAGGCATCTGTCTTCCAGGCCTTCTTGCACAGAGTCCTGAACAGAATCTTGCCAGTTGATTGTTCAGACAGGATGCAAAGAGTTCTACTTGAAGAACTTCCCACAGATGGAAGAAATCTTGGAAGAACACCTAATCTAGTTTCCATTCACGAGAGTCTGCCCTAGTCATGCTCACTTTGTCTGCCACACAGTTTTGTTCCGAGTGGAAACTCCCTTACAAACAGATCTAGATAATGATCTACCTTTTTTCTTGTAGAAGAGAAATTATTTAATTGAGGTGTCTGTTTGACATCCCAGGAGCACAAGTCTGGATGATGGAGTCAAGAAAGTCTTCTGAATGTTCTCTTGTAATCCCATTTTATATAAGAGATATCTCACCCAAGAGACAGAGATTGCAGACACTTTAAAAATTACTTTGCAAAGATAAGCAAGTATGAAAAAATGTAGCTACCTTGTAGCCTGCAGTACACTATTAATGGAGTTAGATACTTTGTGAACACTTTTGGTGCAGTGGATAGTCCAAAGGGTAAGGCGGAGACATGAAGGTTTTTCGTGTCTGGATTACATTAAGAAACACCTGAAGTCTGGATGAATAGAAATTGAATAATCTCTTTTAATTCTAGTTCATTGAATAAAAACCCATTCACAGCTGGAAGGAGGAATTGGTTCTATCACTCCTTGGTACAACATGTGATGATGAACTGGTAGAAACAAAAGAGATCTGGAGGATGAGGAATGACCCCCTGGAAAGGAGGGATTTCCTCACACTGCCATCTGTGACCTTGAGTGATTTTTGTAACCCATTTCTCTGAAACTATCTTGCCAAAGAGAAAAATGAGATTCAGATATTCTGGAAGAAAAAATGACCAGGGTGGGAGGGGGTTCACAAGGTCTCTTGAATAGGCATTCAGACTTGTTGGATTGTCCTTGGTTTTTGGAAGGTTCAAGATTTCTTTAGAACCTCCTTTCCATTTCTTCTTAAATGTCCATTTACCTATATTTTGTTGAGATAATTCATTCTGTTTTTGCCAAAATTGGATGAAGAGATAGAAAATCCGTTAGAAAATTGTGGAAAAGGAGGGCTAAAATAATCCTACAGATTTCCTAGATCAGCTTGCTCCTTTCATCACACTTTCTGATCACCTCTGCAATGGGGGTTTGGGGTGGCACTAAATCTCTATCCAAGTGAGAATGTAAAATCTAATTTTTAACATTACCTGAGAGGCTCTGAGAATGCAGCCATGGAAACCTCCTCAAAACAGTGCCAGTGGCCATAGCCCTGTCAGAACTGCTGGAGTCATGCACAGAGTGTAAACAAGTATTGACCTGTGCCAAAGAAGTAGATTTCCCTCGGAAGAAACTGCAGATAAAACATTCCTCATACTTTCACAATTTGTCAGAACAAACTTTTACATATGAGCCTAACAATTCAAAATGCTGAAAATCAGAATTGCAGACGTATACAGTTTTTTCCCATACCTTTCAATAATTTTCCTATCCTTTTCAGAAAAAGTAGGATAGGAATTAACTAAGTGCTTAGCAGCAGTGGGATCAACTAAAGCTATAGCTGTTGGGTCAGGTTTGGAAATAGTGTATAAAATGTAAAAGACTGAGGATCTTTATACATCCTGTCTACCTTTTTTATGGCCAGCTGGATGACTATCAGAAAAGTTGCAGGTAGTAATACACACATGCTATAAAGTAGACAGAACAGCAGGAAAGGGTACAGGTTCTAGAAAATCTTTCTGTAACAACACACAGTATTTTCTGCTGGCCTGAAAAACTTTAGTGTTCTCCTGCTGAATACACTGGCACATTCTAGCAATAGTCTCAGAGAAAAAGAAACTCCCACAGGGACAGCCAGAAACTGAACTATCCTCTGAGTCTGAATCAGAAATCTGAGGAAAAAAACTCTGTATCTGTCCCTGCATTTTCCTGTTCTGATTCAGAGTCTTTAATCTCTTCAGAAAAAGAGGAATCCCTCTTTCTTTTGCTAGAAAACTACTTTACAAGATGGATCAATAATCTGAATTAAATCCCAGAGTCAGACTCTGTAAACTACTCCTATTCAAAGAAAACTGAGGAGACGCAGATACATGCTTGGTTTTCTTTTTCTTGACAGTAAAAATGGAAACAACCATGTTGTTAACGACCGCAGCATCTTCCACAGAGATGGCCACAACATTCTAATACAGCAAGGAAACCTTGCCTGTTCCTTCAAACATATTTGAACCAGGACCAACAGTTGGGACTCCCCCTTGTCCACTGAGGGAACCCCAACAGCTGCAGAGGAGCTGTATAACCCTCTGTGCATAGGGGCTGTCAGTGCTATACCAGGGGGATCTGGGGTAAAAGATGAGTGGTCTGAGGTACAGCAAATGGCCACAGTACAGGCATCCACCAGTGGCTGAGGCAAATTGCTAGCCTGCTGTGATGTCAAAGGCTGTTTGCTTAATTATTTCTTTTGGGGCTGGAAAAATGACCAACCGTAGGAGCGATAGTCTGTTCCACGGTCAAGCCAAAGATGGTACTTCTTTCCTGAGGAAGACAAGCTACAATTGGCAGTAAACGCAATATATGTTTTCTGGCAGAAAACACAGCAAAAAGTATTTTAAAACACTATGGCAGCCCCAGAAAAGTAAAATTAACACAATCTCTCCACAGAAAAAAAAGTTTTCTGTTACTTTAACCACTTTTAAACTGACAGAAAAAGAGTGCTCCCTTTAAAACTATGTTAATGTGAAGAAGTCTGTTAAACTACAACACTCCTAGCTTTAAAGTAACTTTCCTGAAGAGGAAAGTAATAAAACTTCAACAAAATTAATAAAATGGAAGTTTTTCTGTTCATCCAAAGGGAACTTATCTGTCTAGCAAAGGAAACACAAGCCAACATTTGATCCTGTAAAGTCTCAGAGGAGCATACTTTTTGCTGGCAGTAAAGCTTTGAAGGGCTTTGCACCCAAACCTGTCTTTTAGTCTGGTCAGCTCAAGCTGCCTGACAGTTTGGGCATGTGGAAGGTGTCCTGAAGCTTTGGAAGCTGGCCTGCTGTTATATCCCTGACAGGATATAACCCATATAGTTAAGCCTATTGCAGCAGTGATCATTCAAACATCTACTGTTATAATAAGTTTTACTTACACAAATGTACATTCCTTCTCCATCTTTGTGATGTAGACTGTTTTGTATCCTATGACCCAAGTGGTGGCTATAAAATATACATCTTTTAGAAAGCTAAATATACCTCTCAAGCATCTTAAAAATATTTTTATTTATTAAATGTTTTTAGCTGGTAAATGGGCTGGTCCATGATGCTTTAGTCATAACAAAGGCCACAAGGAAAGAGGTTGATACAATACATATACAGACAGTTTAGTGTATAGCCATTCAACCAGGATGTTTTGGAAGGTGGTAGAAGATGAGAGTATGTCACACAAACATGAAGACAGCACATATGCTCTACTCCGTGACCACACGTCGGGATTAAACCCCAGACAAAGGCACTATGAAGTGGAGATCTATCCACTGAATTACCATTCTACTAAGAAAAAAAAAAACTTTTGCTTTCTAAACAGCACCATTCCACAAATACTAATTGCTTGCTTCTAAAATATACTGTTAATGTTTTACATATCGGTGCATGTCTGTCGCTACCTGCTGAAAGAGTGAACTAAAACATACTTGACTATAACTGTCATAGGAAATGTTTTTTTCCTGGTGTTGTCTAGTACTAATAGCTTTTGTTTTACTCAAATCCTGCTACTGCCACAATGTTAACAACCAATAACCCATAAAAACAGCCTTGTGAATTTAATTGTTTGTCAACCAAGTAAATCAACTGGTTCATAATCATTTTCAGCCACAACCCAGGACATAAGGCAATTATAACCTCATTATATGAAATTATACATCTCAAAGTACAACAATCAGTAAAAGACGATGCTTGACTAAGTTATGCTTTCAGTGCTAAGAATAGCGGGTTGTTTAGAAACTAAAAATAGATACTATAACCATATTTATAGCTGCATGCATTCAGGTGATGGATTATCATAACAATTTTGTTTTTTCCACACTAATAATACATTCCGGAGATGCCAAACCTTTCACTTTATTATGTTTCTTTAAAAGAATTTTGTACAACTTTTCTAAAAGGCATAGATACATTATTGCTGGCAAGCTATTGCTTTTAATAAGAGTAACAGCTCCTGCTAAACACATTTATACTTTTTCATTTAGTTTGCATCAAAACTTGCATGGCATGGACATATATGATTAGAATACATTTCTATGGTTTATCATTTCATCTACTACATTTTCATTTATGGAAATATGTCATGTGTCATAAAATCAATGTGGACTTTGAAAATATATGCATTAGCATACTAACTTGCTTGATATCCTTAACTCAGCAGAAATTGTGCATTGTCTGATTTTCCACTACTGCACCGTAAAACGATTCTATTAAATAAATGCAGATTTGCTCTGAAGTGTACCTTGTGTATTATATATTCAAGTATGTTTATATAAAGAAGCCATTATTACATGCCAGGGATACAAACTGCATATGTCAGCTTTTACAGGCAGGTTCAGACAGTAATCATATAGCATATTAATAATGGGAATTTAGAAATGCATGTACAGTTTGCACAGGAACATCTGTGCAGGACTTTTTAGAACTTTCAGTCTCGTGAGAATTCAGCTCATTAAGGTTTTTAATGTTTATACAATAGTACATTTATTTTGTTTTATTTTTTTAAACAAGAAACATCTTTATTGAAATATCACTTATGACACAGGAAAGTATATATTTAAGTGAAAACATATACATAGCTCAATCTATTCCTGCCTTCCCTTAAAACCTTATTCCTCCTCCAAAATGTTATTCTGCATGTATTGTTCCCACAATTTGGATTTTTCCTATGCAGTTTGCTCCTATCCTTTTTAAAGATCCCATTCCCAGTTCTTTTATATCTGTTACAGTATTCACTACTTCTAGTACAGTTGGTTTAGACTTTGATTTCCTGTTTTTCTAACTGCTTTTTTGGCAGCCACCATAATCACTCAGGCAAGGCCTTACTATGTCTAGGCAATTCTGATTGTGTCATAACACACAAAAAAAATGTCCTTAGTTACACTAGTTTACTCACCCAGTAAATCTTTTAAAATCTGCCAACTCATTACACTCCCAAAAAGTATGTTCCCAATTACCTATTTCTTCCCAATCACACCTTCAACATTTGTAATCTACCTGACGAAAAATTCTTTGGAGTCTGCTTAGAGCATAAAAATACCTATGCAGACACTTCCAAGCAAACATCCTAAATCCTCTAGACTTTGTTGCATATTTGGGAGACATGCATATATATCCTGCCATTGTTTCTTTGTGAATTGCTTATCCGATCTCTCTTCCCAATCCTTTCTAACCTCTTCTGATTGATTCCTATAGCTATCATGCAATATTTTATAAGAGCTACTAATTATCCTTTTTAATAGCTTCTTTTTTAGGTTATGTCTGTGTTAGTGGAAAATATAATGTTTGTATTGGTGGAAATCAATCTGTCAATGCAGCTGTGAACAATGGAGAGCAGAAGAAAGTTTTCTTAGTGGCAACTTATAATGTTATAACTGAGGAAATAGTTTAAAAAAAAAAAGCATGTAGCTTGTGGCCTGTGCTCCTAAAGGATAACATTTTGAACTGTATACTACCTGATTTTGTGAGTATTGCATATAAAAGAGCTCGGAATGTGTCTGACATTCTGGTACATAACCGATTTTGTTTACCAGATGTTAATGTCAGTCAGAGCTTAAGCATAAATAAAGGTACTGTTCCATGTGATGGCTGTTCCATCTGTCAGTATATAGTAAGCTTTTTTCCCCTGTATTAATGGCATCAAGTTTACAGCTAGGCATGAATACAGTTGCAATATGAAGGGGTTAGTGTATGTGTTGAGATGTGGATGTAAGAAGTTTTATATAGGGGAAACTTACAGGAGTTTTAGGGTCCAGTTGCAGGAACATATTAGGGACATAAAAATAAAAAAATTAGAGAGTCCCCTTGGGAGTCATTTTTGACAGCACACAACTCTAATCCTGATTCTCTTAGGGGTTGTGTCTTGGAAAAATTGCAAGTTGGCATTGGTGAATGTGTGTCTTTAAAAAAACAAACTCTTAAAAAAAGAAACCCTGATGATTTTAAAGTATGGTACTTTGGAGCCTCAGGAACTCAACAAATAATGTAATTGGAAGTATGTGATTTGAATTGTATGCTTAATTGATTAATTGTTTTGTGCAATATGCTGTATATAAGTAAACAGTATTTTGTAGTGTTTTACTCTTAGAAGGCTGTGTAAGCCGAGGGACTAAGTGTTTCATTAAATTTGCTTACTTCTTGATGGGTGGTCTTGGTGGTATTTTATTATCTTTTTTAGATTATGCTAAAAACTCTACCAGTGATGGTCTTTCACTGAGGATTGCCCCTATTCATTTCCCCTTGCATATACTACAATATGTACATTTCTGTCCTTCCTTTAGATCAGGGATGTCCAACCTTTTGGCTTGCTGGGGCTGCATTGAGTAAACAGAAATGGTCTTGGGGCCACATATAAAATATATCATACAATTAACTCTTTTGTTGCTCCGGAAGGCCACAGTCGATCTCCTGGCTGTACTGTAGGTGCATTTGAACAATGAATAAATGTAATAAATGCCTAATATTTGCCTTAAAATTCTAATTCTCTAATCTAACAGTTAACTCTAACATTAGTTAATATATCTATATATATATATATATATATATATATATATATATATATATATATATAAAATGTTACAGATATTCACTACAGCACTAGCATTTCTCACTGGGAAAAATATCCCAGCAGTCCAACTACGTAAAATGTCAACATCAGCAGTCCTACAATACTATAATCCACAAAAATAACCCAACAAATTTGCAATAAAGTGAAGAATTCACATTACTGACTTATCTGAATAAGCTACAAGAGGGTCTCACCCAAACAAATAACTGGTGCCAGAAATATGGCCTCATGCTAAATGCCAAAAAGTGCATCATCATCCCCTTTGAGGAGAGTGATGTCCCCACAAATTATCACATTAATAACAATGTTGTAAGCATGCAATAAGTCGTATGGTACTTGGGCACTCAGGTTGATAGAAACCTGACTTTTGACCACCACGTTGTCTCCGTTGTAAGGAAAGATTTTTACATGGCCCAATTCATTAGTAAGGGTATCTCATCCAGGGACACGAAGGTCATAACATCCTTGTATTTTATTGAGTGCAATGCCCCTTTTGACATGTGCCTCAGAAAAACACCCTGCCAAAAGAAAGATTACAACCATTTCTGACAAAAAAGGTCAAAGGACTAAGTTCACTTAGTTATCTAAACAGACTAAAAAGCTTCTTGCTTTCCTCTGTCTCTCACTGGCCCCTAGAAATGTCACCATTGGCTTGCTTTCCAGGCTAAGAAAGATCCTGCCTTAAGAGACTTCCTCTACCTCAGAAATACTGGTTATACTTAAAATGCTCACTACAAAGACCACAGCCTTCACTGCAACATAAACGAGCCACTTTTTATGGACAGGTTTAAGACACAAAAACCTTCAACTTCTGTAAAAAAAACTCCTCTCATTATCAAACAATGTAGTTCAGCAACATGATGGCTGGATGGATAGCCATAAATGTAGTCCTTGGGTAAGTAGCATAGCCTTCATCAAACCAGATGGAAAATCCTCATACTAACCTTTCCCAGCTGGATGGCTAAGATCTAATATTGGTTACTCAAGTCTAGTTGCCCAAGAAGAGGGGCATGTTTAACTAAGAATTCCATTTGCAAAATTATATTCAGTATACATATTAAATCTCTCTCTCTCATATATATATATACACACACACACACACAGAAAAAGCCCCTATTTGTAAAATAGGCAACCTTCGTAATCACATGACACCCACTCACTGAATGAAATTGTCTGGAAGTCAAAATATCTGAAAAAAATTATAATAGAGATGGATTCATCCATGTAATTTCCCACCACCAAAAGGACCATCAATAAATCAACAAACAACTGCTCGGCAAAAAGTAGATCAATAAGAAAACCATAAACTATAATGCTACATACTGGTGTAAACATATAACTTGTGTCAATCCCCAGGTTAATCCATACCAAAAGATTGTTTCAGAGCTTCAGCTATGTACAAACAGCTTTCCCCTAAAAACTTAACTCATTGATATTTGTCTTGCTGTAATTATAACTGTAAAAAAAATGTTTTTAAGTTTATTCTGTACCGCAATGATCCTCACTGTTACAAGATGTAATCTCCGCCATATTGTATGTGTACTACATCCATAATTTGCTGTCTCTCTCTCTCTCATGTATTATATTTTGTTATTTTTGGAGCTTTTCTCCCCGGGCCTCCACTGAAAATGGATCTGTGCCCAGTCAGCCTTTCCCAGTAAACAAATGTAAAATAAACTAAATAAAAATAAACTTCCCTCCAATCTAAAGCCATTTGACATTCGGACATTTTAATTTGTGCAGAAGTTACTCACAGACTGACAGTTTACTGAGCTGTAATGCTGACCTTCGCTTTAGAAAAAAAACAAATTCCTAGACTTTGTCAATAGCTCAAAGTGTAGAGAGGATTATTTATTTATTTTTGGAAAACCTCTTTAAAACTGTTAAATTGATTACACACCCAAAAACACAGAAAAGTTATTGTGATTATGTAAACCACAGACTGCTGCAAGAAATCAGTCACATTAGCACTCTATGCTTATGTCCGAACAGATGAATCATAACTGTCAATTCCAAAATAAGTAAAGTAGCTTAATAAGAAGGTTATTTGCAAGGTTGCATGGCAGTTTATATTGGAAATAAGCAGAGATATTTAAAAGGCTCTGTTTTTCATAATTATGCCGAAAAGTCTTCCAAGGTAAATACAACTTCTGATTTAGTATGGAACCATACCTCTCAACCTTAGAACAAGAAATCTGGACAAAGCGAAAAATAAAAATGGGACACAGGCCCAAAAATAGTTATGCATCACAGACACCATTGAAACAACTGTAGCTGCAAACATTATACATCACTTATAATCTTTCTATCCCATTATTGTCAGTTAAACATTATATGGCTCATTCAGTCCTGCCTTCTTTTGCATCAAAGAAAACCATGCTTTGAAATGACAAATGCATTAAAAATAATACATAAAACACATTGCATCAACATCCTGCAACTTCCTACCTGCAAGCAACCACAGAGCTTTCACTGAAACTAGGGCTGCTCGTTTCCCCAGAATGACAGCTCTCCCTAATTAAGTCTAATGGTACACAATCTACCAGTATCTGGACTACCTGAAATAAATTAAATTATGGCCTGTAAATTGAAAGTTGTTGTTGTGTCTTTCGGCTTATCCCAGTTAGGGGTCGCCACAGCGGAACTCCGGTCTGCTAATGTTTGGTAGTGGATTTTTACGTGCCGAGTTACCAGCACTGACGCACAACCTTCGACGAAGGCATGCCCATTCACGCATGCCTCCACACAGAAGACGCTCTAGCTGAGAATCGAATGCAACAATGTCTTGCTGTGAGGTGACAATGCTACCGCAGCACCACTACCACAGATCTGTAAATTGAAAGTACACTTTGTTTAATTAAACTATATTTCTAAGCCCACTTACTATATTTTTTCAGTAACATCCCAATATCCATTTCCAGGTCACTTTACAAGACATTGGCAGTGGTAGACTTTGCATCCTTCAGAACCCCACAGGCCCACACTAATACATTGTCCATTAAATGTAAATATCCACCCACTGTAAATGGCAAGAAGCTATGTCTTAAAAAATCTACTTCTGGCATGCGTACCCAAGTATTAGGTTTTGAAACAAAGAAACATATTCTCCAGAGTCTGTAAGTCTCTGTCTTTAATAATCATCTACTGTTGCAGCACTCCCAACACATAAGCACACACACACACTAAAATCCCCAACATTTAAAAAAATGATATTGTGCCCACTTGATTTGCCAGTATTAATGATCCGCCAAAGCTAAGCTTACTGTTGTCCGATCTACCACTGCTTAGAACCCACAATGAAAAAACAGTACTAGGTGCTTTTTTGTGAGTCTGAAAAAAAAACAATACAACTTTATATGCTACAGTCCCACATAGTCAGTCCACTACTGACCCATTAACCCTAGGCTGCTGTCTCATTCTTACTCCCTGGAACTGCATTACCTTGGATGACTACTTTATTTTCCTAAGCAAAAGACACAAATTGGAAGATGAGGCAAAAATCCAGACATTCTTTGAAAATCCATACAGTTAAGAGGTATGAGTTCATGTTCAATACAACACTCTCCCTGTCAGGAAAGCTGCAATTTAATGAAAGTGTACTCTTAATGTATGATATATTTGTGAGCTAACTTGTTTGTGTTCAGTAGGTAGAATGATCATTGTTAGCCTCTTTGTGCATGCGTCTCTCTCTCTCTCTCTCTCTCTCTCTCTCTCTCTCTCTTTCTCTCTCATGCACACATATACGCACATACACACACAAACACACACACTCTTCTACTTTCACGCACATAATTCTGCTTTAATGCATGCACTCACTCACTCACTCCATACTTGCCTATTAACACAGGTAATTGCTGTCCCTTTCAAAGGGAACAGCAGCAGATCCATACATGAGTCCCTCTTCAGCGAGAAGACACACACACTGATTGTTCGGTGCAAAATAATGGCGTAAACACACTGACCCTTTTTTGGCTCAAAAACAAAACTAGAAGGTGCTTTGGCACATGTGCACACCGACATTAGCGTTACAGGTCATGGGAGCGAAAAACACAAAACAAAAAAAGTGTTTTGGGGCATGCATACATCAATGTTGCAGTTAGAGGTTGATGGCTGCATGGAAGAGCTCTGAGGGCCGCAGGTTGGACACATCTACTTTAGATTGTGCTTGGTCAGTTGTAAAGGTTATAAACTGCTTTTTATTTTTCTTTTCACATCACATTTATTTTTTTTTTTTTTTTTTTTTTTTTGGGAGGGGGACAAAAGATGCAGTAAAAAGCAACTGCCATTGGCAAAAAGAACTGTTAAAAATCTAAGTGAAGCATAGTTCCTTGGAGCTTTAATTCTGAGATGCATTTTTTCCCCCATTTTAGATCAGTTTTTCCTTTCTTCTTCCACTGTGATTCTGGGGCTTTTTAGGGCAATGTTTCCATCTGCTCACTGCGTCACTCCCCATATTACTTTTCCCCTATAAACAATGGCAGACTCTTTGCTCATAGATAGCATCAAAATAGCAAGCCTTGTGCGGGCTTGTTTAAGCTGTCACTCCATTGTGTTAAATTAGCTTTCAACTTTTTGCACTTGCTACTTTTCTAGGTGAATGAGTCTATGTTTCCATGGAACATAGAAAATAATACTAGATTAAAAAGAATATTAGACTAATTCATTCAAATGAATCCATCCTAAGGCCTGCACAACACCACAGTGTAGTAGAATCCCTATCTTAAACACCCTTACTCAATACTCATCTGCTGTTTTTGGTTACCAAAACTATACATTTTTTCCTATCCATTTTCAAGATTTTACATATTTTCTTCTGCTTCAACACCACTGCATTACTTGTCTTTAATCCAGAGAACTGACATGTAAATATATGTCTTTTCATCAGAATTATTCTGCTATCTGCAGCCTTTGTTGCTGACCAGAGGGGCAAGTAACAGTATCACGTCTTGTCTCCAGTGACCTCCTCTTTCACACCTTCATGTTGCTAATCTCTCATTGCCCAGCTCTTTGTAGTCTTCCATAACACTAGATATGAGTGGGAGGGTTGGTTAAACGCAATAAAATGTCAATAGTGTAAGCAGTGGTGGCTGGTGACTTCAAATCACAGGGGGGCTGCAGGAGATGCTGAATGGGTGGGGTCAAAGGGAAGGGGTGTGGTCAACCATAAAGGGGAGGAGCTATGCACAAAACCACAAAAAACTAACTTTAATTAAATACGCTGCCCTGGGTGGCAAACCATCATTATGAAAGTCCAATCAAGACAAAAATAAGTGTAGAAGAATAAAAATATTTCAATGCATTGGCTGCATGACAGCTTACGTAATATCTAGATGGAAACAAAAGGTTGTGAGGCATGAAAAAATAAATTACTTTTTAAATACATTACTGGAATGCCAGTCAAAATCAAGTATAAGAAAAACCAGAAGCACTCAACTCAAACCACTTCTCCTTGCACTGCAGTTCTAATTATAATATATTCAGCTTAAAGTACCAAGCAACATGCTGAAAGTAGAAATCTATGTGATGCCCCCACTTGTAAAAATGTTTCTTATCCAAAAAAGACCTGCTGCCTGACAACTTGTTTCATTGGGAAAACATGATAAAAGTAAAAAATGAAAAGCAAACAAGAAACAAGCTCAAGATACATTGCTTAAAGGATTACTGTACAGGTTATGGACCACACATGATTGGCATTCTGTTTAGTTTACGGGTAAAGTCTGTAGAGATGACTGGAAGTCTCCAACAAGTGTAATGAGCTTTTTAAAATAATGGAATCCTGTCCTTTAATACCCAAGGCTTATACATTATCTAGTCAAGTATTCTCTGCATGGCAACAACAGAAAGGCTTTCAATGTTGACGATTCTTTAACAGTACGCTTATTAAAGCTTACTTGCATCTTACGATGTCAGACAAGCTTACCTTATGGTCATTAAAGCATTGCTACTTAAACACAGAGCAACAGGCACTTGAGTAATAAGCATAAATCTGAGTAATAAGCATAAATCAACAGTACAAAAATATGACAGAAACCAGACCATTCTGCAAAATCAAGGACAGATGAAAAGCCACTGTAGTACTTATGCAGTGTGTCCTCCCCATCCAAGGTAGATACAACTACTCCTTGCCTTGCTTGGACACATCCAGAGTCACTACATGGGGGAGTGGGGTGCAACAAGCATGTCACAATTTGAAATCTCTCTGGCTGACTGTGATGGCCCTGACACATTTGTCATACCTCTCAACCTCAAGAGCAAGAAATCTGGACAAAGCCATACACAGAAGTGGGACAAAGGCACAACAATAAGGACAATTTTTAAATATTGCTCTAATAAACTTAGAAAGATAATAGAATAGGTCTTGCATTAGTATGAATTTTCTGAAGGGTATAAAATCTGAAACTCAAATGTCTCATTTTCTAACTTCAGTCTTTAGTGATTTGTCACTAATTTGCCAAAAAACAATTTTATGAAAAATGGACCAAAAATGTGATGCAAAAATATAAAATAGACACACAATACAGCTGCTACCTGTCAAAGAAGGGACACTTTAATATTAGTACTGCTACCTTGAGCAGCTGAAAAAATAAAATAATCTACATGCATTTCAAGTAATCTATAACTTTGATTATTACAGTTATTTCTTAATTGTAAACCCTCCATGTTTTCTTCCAAAATTGCTATTTTGCGGAGGGATTATTAGGGGGAAGAGCAACATTTTGAGCAAAAAATTGGGGACAGTTGAGAGGATGGCTATGCCTAATTCTATAAAGCAATTTATTTGCATGTACCTCTCAAACTGTTAATGCAGTAAATCTGAACAAGGCCAAATATATTGGGGGCACATATAAACAGTACTAAAAATTGCTCTTGTATAAATTGAGACAGTTGATAGAACGGCTCTTACTTTAACATGCATTTTTATGAAGGTTATGAAGTCTGAAACTTATTATTTAGTGACTTCTGGCAAATCATTTAGGAATTAAAACTACAAATTTTATGAACAACAAACCAAAAATAAGAAGCAAAAATCTATTCATTCTTTGAAAATCTGGACAGTTGGGAGGTATAGTTCAGCTGGGCCTGTCTGAGTTTGCTGCCCTTCCCCCCCTGACAAAATAATGGTTGAATGGAGCCTCTGCAGCCATTCCAATGAACCATTACTTGGCTATTTCACTCCATTTACCATAAAAACTAATGTGCATACTGCTTTACTTCAATGATGAGCTGGGCTTCATTTGAAAGTTTTATTTTGTATTTTACAGCACAAACATTAAGTCATCTGTTAAACAAAGCAATGCAGTCTCACAATGAAAACTTAGTATTAAAACTTCTCTGCCCTTGAAACTCACATTCATTGAAACAGCATTGAAACCCACATTCAAAGAAAATACATTTTGCCAGTGGCAGATAAAGATTAATTTTGGGCTGTTTTCGAATCATAGGCCCCTTGCATATGAAACATACATGTGCTCTTTGATACACCTTCCTCATTGTACTAAAATTATATTCCTTGTACAATACAGTACACTTGTTAGAGGGTGTTTTAAATTTGTTTTGAACATTTTTCCAGTAAGCAATGAAACAAAACTTATGCACCCATAATGGCAAAACTGCCCAGTTGAGAACATTTATCATAAAAAAGTCTACTCAGACTTCCACAGTCCACCATTATTAGTAAATATACACAATTCTACAGTCCACCATTATTAGTAAATATTATTAGTAAATATGCGCAATTCCACAGTCCACCATTATTAGTAAATATGCACAATTCTACAGTCCACCATTATTAGTAAATATGCACAATTCTACAGTGCACCTTTATCAGTAAATATGCACAATTCTACAGTCCATATTCAGTGAATTCAGTTCTTGCCATAGCTGTCAACCTTAGCACAAAAACCTGGACGAAGCCAATAATGGGGGAATACAGTCCCAAAAATAGGGACAAATTTAAAATATTCATCTTATAAACTTAGAAAACTGCTAGAAAAAAAGGTTGTGCTACTATGTATTCTGAAGAACATGAAGTTTGAAATTCAAATGCCGGCCAATTTTACTGCGGACAGAACAAAAACAATTTTCAGCAGAGACGCAGGGATTAATACTGCAGACACGTCTTTGTAAAATGGCAGGGCACCAGAGCAAATCCACACAAACACAGGGAGGAGATGCAGACTCCACACAGAAGCCACCCCAACCAAGAATCAAACCAGAAAACCTATAGCTGTGAGGCAACAATACTACCACTGCACCATCAAATCTGCAAGGAATTATACATTCAGAAACCTGAAGTCTGAAATTCAAATGCCGGTCAATTTTACTGCGGACAGAACAAAAACAATTTTCAGCAGAGACGCAGGGATTAATACTGCAGACACGTCTTTGTAAAATGTCAGGGCACCAGAGCAAATCCACACAAACACAGGGAGGAGATGCAGACTCCACACAGAAGCCACCCCAACCAAGAATCAAACCAGAAAACCTATAGCTGTGAGGCAACAATACTACCACTGCACCATCAAATCTGCAAGGAATTAAACATTCAGAAACCTGAAGTCTGAAATTCAAATGCCGGTCAATTTTACTGCGGACAGAACAAAAACAATTTTCAGCAGAGATGCAGGGATTAATACTGCAGACACGTCTTTGTAAAATGGCAGGGCACCAGAGCAAATCCACACAAACACAGGGAGGAGATGCAGACTCCACACAGAAGCCACCCCAACCAAGCATCAAACCAGAAAACCTATAGCTGTAAGGCAACAATACTACCACTGCGCCATCAAATCTGCAAGGAATTAAACATTCAGAAACCTGAAGTCTGAAATTCAAATGCCGGTCAATTTTACTGCGGACAGAAAAAAACAATTTTCAGCAGAGACGCAGGGATTAATACTGCAGACACTTCTTTGTAAAATGGCAGGGCACCAGAGCAAATCCACACAAACACAGGGAGGAGATGCAGACTCCACACAGAAGCCACCCCAACCAAGAATCAAACCAGAAAACCTATAGCTGTGAGGCAACAATACTACCACTGCACCATCAAATCTGCAAGGAATTAAACATTCAGAAACCTGAAGTCTGAAATTCAAATGCCGGTCAATTTTATTTAACATTTGTTAATCAGGACAGTCTGACTTGGAACAAAAAAACAATTTTCAGCAGAGGCCCAGGAAGAAATAATGCAGACATGTCTTTGTAACATGGGAGGACACAAAAGCAAACCCACACAAACACGGGGAGAAGATACGGACCCCACAAAGAAGGAACCCCAGCTAAGAATCAAACCTGAGAACCTGCAGTTGTGAGGCAACAATGCTACTACTACACCATCAAATAGCAAGCATTGCAACATTTACAAACCACAGATATTATGAGGAACAGATCAGATCAAATATGAGGCAAAAATCTGCATTTTTTTTACAAATGGTGGTGGGTAGGGAACTCAAGTCTTTAACACCTGCATACAGGGTACAGTGTTCAAGCCTGAGGTATTCCCTACCACACCACCATGAGCACCTGGGGCATTTTCACACACACACACACACACCCCCACCTCTATCCAGTTAAAAGCACCAACACATAAAGTAAAATGCACCATACACTAACCTGTCTGTTCTCCATACCATATCCTGCCCGCGCAATACTCACAAAGACCAGCGAGATCCCAGCAAAGCTCCTTCCCGACGAGATCCCAAGCTCCCTCCCGAGACTGTTCTCGGACGTGATATATCCTCCTCCCAGTGTGTCTGTGCACTTTAAAAGTGCACAGACGTCTCCTTGTGTCCCTCTATGGGTCCTGCCGGACTGCCTTGAGCATGCGCATAGACCGGTAGTCGGGACTACTGCGCATGCGCGAAATTTAAAAAAAAATATTTTTTTTTGTTTTCTTTTTTAATTTTTAGTTTGAGGGGGCTGCAGTCCGGCAGCCCGATGCCACGAGCCGCCCCTGAGTGTAAGAATAATGAACAATCAGAGACTGGCGAATGTATACGCTGATCAATATGTGTTAAGTAAATGTGGACATGGATGGGAAACTCGGCCTCAATGAAATTGAAGGATATGGTAGAAGCAGGTAGAAAAGAAGTTGTGAATGGAAGACTGTGGTATGGGGTGTGGAGTGAAAAGGAAATAGGCAAAGGCTTTTTGACACGAACATCAGGGATTGATTTGGGCAAAAATATAAGTGATGTTTGTAGATCATAAAGAAGGAACCTCGGAAGAAGTGGGTTAGCCCAGAGTCAAATGAGGTTTGAGAGAGGAAATGAAGGCATAGAAGCTGGGAATAAAGGGAGAAGGTGATTCAATGTCTGAGAGGGTCAATGCAGTGACACCTACTGGTTTCTGGAGAGACTATTGAAATTTAGAAGGAATGGGTTTGGTGGAAGAGATCTGGAATTTTTTTTAGGGGAAAATGAATGAGAAGGGCCTTTTGCCATGTACAAGTGATGCACAATAATTATTTTGCAAATAGGCAAGAGCGAGATAAAGAACATCTAATTATAGGCTAGTCTCCCTCATCAGCATGGACACCACCATTTTTGCCAGCCTGCTCGTTGCTAAGCTTGACATGATCTCTTGTCATATGAAGAAAGGAATCGATGGATGGAGTTGTGAAGGACATGTCCTCCACTAAACATTGGAAGGCCCTTAAAAAAAAGTCTGGACTCTCTAGAGTTATTTGATATAAAGACCTATGATTCAGTGCAATGGGACTGCCTAGTCAATGCAATAGCAGACAATGGCTATAGGTTCAGAGATAGTTTTTAAGTAATACTGGAGGCAGGTATGTATTTATCATGGAATGGCATTCTAATCCAAAGGGTCTGGCTAGGAACGTGTATCTGGCAAAGCTGACCATTGTGCTATTCTTGTAGTAGAAGTCCTGACAAAAAGGGTACATGATGAAGTGTGGAGGAAAGATTTGTATTTCATTTATGTGGGATATTATCAGGTAGCAAGAGGTGTACTGAAGAGTTTTAGTGCCATGGCCAGCTTTAGAAATATGGTATCCTCCTTTATCTGGAAAGCATGCCTGTCAATACTGAAGGAAAATGCAAACTCTTGGAATTAATGATCTTAAACAATGTTTAATTATGCATGCAGAAAAAAAGTAATTTAACAAAATCTATAACAATAAATCTAAAAGTTTGGTAAATGTGAATGAACTTTTTAAATAAAAATTCTGACATCATTACACAAAGTAAACTTTATTTTAAAGGGTGTTATGTTGGAAATTGTATATGCCTAGCTACAAATGTGGCCACAGTTGCTGATAATAGTAAAGATTTTTGAAGAGATCTGTCAGAATTTAGAATCAACAAAAGTCAGTTCTGCTGTTGGATGAAATTAAAGAAACTTGGTGAATAAACTGATAGTTATTCCACAGGTATTAACGAGACACATTTTGGTTGTTCCTGAAGGAGTGAGAGACTATGAAAGGAACATCCAGTAGCAGACTTGTGGCAAGTTCAGAATGGGAGTGAAATTAGTAAAGGAAGGATTCTGGACAAATTACAGGAAAGAGGGCAGGACACGTGGAGCATATGAGGATATGAGGCAGCACTGAACACATTATCTCATAGATGGTGTACGTCGCATACAAAAGCTTGTCAGAGTGGGCAATGGCAAAGGGCAGCAATGAGAATGTGTGGGATGAAGCCTGGGAATGTTTTGGCCTGAAAATGTAAACAGATGCAAAGGCAATTACAGATATCCACCATTAATATAGGAAAATGTAAGGTAGTCTGGGATCGGAGAATTAGAAGTAAATCATTAAATGACCAGCTTAAAAGATACGCCTGACACTTGAATGGAAGTGGAAGGTTGAAAACATTCAAGGATAAAGCCCAGCTTGATTTGCTATCAAGGGAAAAGAATATTAAGGAAAAGGTGAATAGAACCAGAAGGAGTGGTCCTAAAGGCAAGTAACTGGATCCAGATGGAAACTGGCTTGGTGATCCTCTCCACCACAGATTTGACTGTAGTTTTTTTCAGACCAAAGAAAGATGAAATAAAAGCAGGTAATCATCATCTTATACCTTTACTGAATCTGTATATGTAAAACTTTACACTAGTTTTATCTAGTAGGCTAAAGATGGTATTGTTAGCTTCAACATCTTCTGAACAGGAAGGCTTTATGTTTCAAAGCACTCGGATCACCTTAGTGCTCTGATTACTTTATTACTGGCTTTGTAGATTGGGTTTTACCCAGCAAAGTCTGTTTTTACTGATTTTTGAAAATATCTTCAAGTTCTTCCTCTGAATTTTCCTATATCATGTTAAACATGATGGACATTGCAGAGGAATTTCAATGGATAATGCAAGCTTTGTATTGCTGCCCTGCAAAGGGGGTACTTGGTAATGGGATTTTCTCAGAAGCATTCAGAATATTTGGGGGAACATGACGGGGGTACCCACTTTTCCCTGGCACTCTTTTGCTGGTAATTGAGCCATTGGTGAGACTATTAAAGAAACTGGATTTGGAAAAGGATGGAATTTAATGGTGTATTAGCCAAAGAATCCTGAGAGAAATGTACTGTACGAAGAGGGGCTACAAAACCTTTCTTCACTATCAGGTCTTGCAATTTAAAGTGTCTGAAACAGAAATGTTTCTAGTCAAAGGCAGGCTAAAATATATCAAGAGAACACGAGATACATTTTTATGGTATAAATCTGCTCCTAAACATATTTTTCATAAGAATCCATCCATGCCCAAAAAGTGTTCTTCAGTTAAATGTGCCACCCTTATTGGACAAATTTGCTGAGCATACATTTGGTGCAAATTAAAATTCTCCCTGCTAGGAAGAATTGCAATCTTGAACATTTTTTCCCTTAATGCTGTCCGACACCCATAATGTGGGACCCTTCCAGTATGTTAATAACATAGAAACATGCAAAAATTAATATAGTCCAGTGAAAAATGTAGCTTTCCAAAAGCTATATTGTACACTCTGCAAAAGCAAAAAGGATTGTAAGGATTTGGTACCAGGGTTTACCCTCTGGCCTTTATATTGCCACCTGTTGGATGAATGAGAGAAGGTCCAAGACCTTTTGTGAACTGAGCTATAAACTAGCTTCTTACAGGATTGGAAGCATATAGTTGCTATGCAGGGAAATTACCACTGCATTTGAAACAACAGAATGTCCTAGAGATCACTCGCCCAGAGAGATCAAACTCCACATTGGTGGGGTACTTATGTACCTTTATGGGAAAATCCATAATTAAAAGTTAACAGGAAGATGTCTGTTGGGACCAGGAAAGCAAAGAAAATGGAAAGCCTGAATATTTGAAGGAAATATATATATGATACAAGCTTGACTATATCATCCTTCTCCAAATTTTTATTTCAAGATTCAGTCTTTGCCAAACTAGTTATCTGAAGCACCTTCAGTTATGATTACTGTTAGTAAAACTCACTCAAGCCTAAAATACCTTTCTTGTGTACTTCCAGTTCACAGCCATACCTCCTTGTGGCTTCCAGAAAATTTTTGGGTCTGGCTTCTTTATCTAAGTAACATACCAGCTGAAATAAGCAGTATTAGAAAGGACAAGCAATTATTAACAAAAGGACACTAAGATTGTTAGTCTAGGATGTCCTACAGTGGAGAAATGAATCTTTTTGCCACTTATTATTCATATTTTCATATTTAAGTTTGTATTTTCATAACTAAAAAACTTACATTTTATTGAACTGCATGGTGCAAGACATCAATGTGGGAGACGAGATAATTCACTGAAACTGCTGCTTTATATCACACCTTACTGGAAATATTGTGTTAGTTGTTGTATCTTTCGGCTTTTCCCAGTTAGGGGTCGCCACAATGGAACTCCAGTCCGCTAATGATTGGCAGTAGATTTTTACATGCTGAGTTGCCGGCCCTGATGCGCAACCTTCAACGAAGGTATGCCCATTCATGCATGTCTCCACACAGAAGACGCTCTAGCGAGACGACAACGCTACCGCAGCACCACCACCGCAGCAGTAATTATGAAAATAAGCAATATTTCAATATATGCTTAATACTTCAAAAAAACTAAGTGACTTTTCTTTTGAATGACATTAGGTGAAACCTTAGATGACGTTGAAAAAAATGCCTTCGATATTTGCACTAAGTTGCACATCTTGAGAGATATCCAGTATTATCTGGTTTGCTAATTAAACAATTAAAATATGTTTTCATGTTTCTGTATATATCTCAATAAACATGTGCTTATAGAGGAATTTCATGTTGTCATGTGAATGCTTATGTCTGGGTAACAAAAATGTTCTTAGAATATATGTTTAGTTTTTAAGGTATACAAATTTGAAAAAGTATAATTTGGGGTTTGTGGCATTATAATACATTACAGAATTTATGGAAAAGACTATGAATGCATTGACTACAACCATTTTAAAGAATGTTCTTACTGAAGACATTGCTATTTGTACAGTTTTAATAGCTTTTATTGTTCATAAAATATTTACATTTGTTTATCTTATCTTTCATACAATACTCTGAGATGCAAAATGTGTATAGGCTGCTAGAGGTGTGACATTCCACACCACATAGGTGTTAATGAGTGCAGGGAAACACAACTAAATAAGATGGTTAAAAGACATTCCCCATCTTTAATAGAAAATATAAAGGTTTATCTGCCATGGTGTGATTAGAAAGACACTTCTCATAAGGTTTCACATCGAGTGTCAGTGATTACTAAACAGAGGCAAGGTACAGTTAGTTACTTCTTCCAATATAGGGACAGCTATTTAATGTTCAGATAGAGGTAGATGTCTAGTCACATTTGTAGCAAATTGAAAAAGTCGATGAAACTGAACATATTTTTATGAAAAACACATACTGTTCTTATATCCATTTATCTGGACCCCTGGTCCTACTGTTGATAACGAGTTTGCCACTTAAGCCTTATAAAAAGCCTGTGCAGTCTTCTCTGCATGACTCGCACATAAGTTCTGGGAATTTCTACCAGTACAGTCTCTTTTTGACAGAATTGCCAGAATATATGAGCAAAGTGTAGTAGAAAGATATTACTAACATTAAAGAATTTTGGTTCTGGAGCTAGGGTGGACTTTTCAAAACAACTAGAAAAAAGACAGAATTTTAAAGTTGACCTTCCTGATTCAGCTAACTCTTCCAGTTGAGTGGAGATCCCCTGAAAAGTGTGTGAAAAAACTATATTCAATAATGATACAATACATGAAATGTTTCCACTGTTTAAACAAATGTGAAGGTGAAGGTGACCCGTCTACAGAAAAGAAACCATAATGCTTGCCAGTTTAAATATAACCTAACCCTTGTCCCTTATGCATGTAAGGAAACCAGGGCCTGCCTTAGGCAGAGGTGAACTAGGCGACCGCCTAGGGCGCCGTACAGGCTGGCCTTAAAAGGGCACAATTTAATGATTTCACTTTTTTTTTACTTTGGCACACATTTTTTTACTTTCGCCGCTCCCCCTGCCCGTATTGTAGGCAATTTTACCCTTCCCCACACTTCGTCCCTGGCTACTGCTCCAATTCAGTGTATATAAGTCACTCAGCTCACGCCCTCCTCTCATTCCTTTCTTCACTGACTAGATAGAGGCGGGCGCATCTATAGGCTACATTACTACTTCCTAGTTCCTGGTGTAATCTCTGGTCTGGACGTGAGTGACTCATCGGCAGTCTGTCTGGTTCTCTGCTGCAGCACCACGCGGGCTACACAAACGGCAGTTTGAGCTTTTTGTTTTGTGCCTTCGCCCATCTCTTGCTTGGTGGTTCATTGTTTATTGCTTTTGCTGCTTCAATTGCTTGGCTAAGGTAAGTCAGGGTCTGGGAAATTGGTGGGAGTATATTCACTTTTACTCTCAAATGCACATTAAAAAGCAACCCTGTTATTTAATTTAAGTACTTAGCAGCTGAAGTTGGGTATTTTATTAAATAAACTTGTTCAGTTTACTGGGACTTTTTCATTGCATTGTTCAGTTTACTACTTAACTTAGCTTCACTTTCCAGCTCTTGTAGCTTTTTTTTTTTTTTTTTGTGGATTTTAACGGGCTTTATAAATAAACTTCTTCGGTTTACTACTTTCTTAGCTTCACTTTTCAGCTCTTGCAGCATTTTTATTTATAAAGCCTGCTAAAATCCACAAAAAAAATGCTGCAAGAGCTGGAAAGTGAAGCCAAGTTAAGTAGTAAACTGAACACATTTATTTAATAAAATATCCAACTTCAGCTCTTAAATACTTAAATTAAATAACAGTGTTTGCTTTTTAATGTCCATTTAAGTACACCAACAGATTCAATGGATTTAATTCTTTTTGTAAGCTTTATTTGGTTTTGCACATTTTAACCTCCGTTTTTTAGCGGTTAACTGTTTTGGATGTTTGGTGTCGTGGATTATTTTAATGGACTCTTCTGTCATGTGACATGCTTTACTTTGTGGTTTACGTATATTAAATCCTATGGCCTTATATTTTTGGAATTTTACAGACACTGTTTTTGGTAATTTTGCTTTTTGCTGGGACTTTACTGGGTGTATGAGCTGTGCAGCTTGGATGCCTGAATTGCTTTCAGTACAATGGGTAGTGCTCAGGCTTTATACGACTTAATGTGGTGATCGGCTAACTTTATTTTGTTTACTAGTTTGCTGGTTATTTGCTGTCTAAAAGTGATTTAAGACCTAGAATTATTTTTTTGAACTTGCTGCTGGTTGTAGTTTTTTAGAGACATAAGGATCTTACTTGTTATATTCTTAAATTTAGCTAAAATTGTCATCATTAAGACACAAATATGCTGTTATTGCTAAATGTATGACTTGTTTTACCTTAACTTTTAAAATACTGGTTTAATTGATACATCTGCAGTAGCACATATGCAATGTTCGAACTATAAAAAGTTTGAATGTTAAGACAGAAAAAAATTGAATCTAAAAGATTTGAAAGCAAAACACCTCAAATCAGAGAGATTCTAATAAAAACAAAAGTTTTTTTTTTTTTGTAGGTTGGCAAAGCTCCCTACACCCCCTATTACTTACAGTAGGAAAAGACAAATTCTACAGTCCCCACTGTGTACCTTTATCTCCTGCATCAAAACACTGGGAAAGTTCAGAAAGTTCACTTTCAAACTCTTCAGCAGGTATTTTAAGTGCTCAAACTTTCAAGTAACCCATATGCATATAACCTGCCATTGCCTTGTACTTCACTTTGATTTGCTTGCAACTACTTAGGTAATTAAGCACTTAAGTGAAATTGAAGCTTAAGTTGTTTATTATGTCAACATTCACCTAAATTATCTAGTTAATATCAGAAATCATGGTTTGATCCCTGAACTGCACAAATTTCTTGCAAATAATTTAGTTATTAAACAGTATCCTTAAACTAGTGCTGTTTGCTTCTGTTTGCACTTGTTATTTTGCACGTGTGCTTGCCATTTGATATTTCCCAGGTTAAAACTCTAAATGAGCAGTTGATGCCTATTGTTATCTACCTAATTAATTTCTGGAAGGAATACACTTGTGCTTCTCTGATTATAGAGTGACAGACGGGTAAGATCAAGGAGAGGCAGAGTTTAAAAAGGATATGCTAACACCCAAGCTACACATCTAAGCTCTGCGATTACGCAGAACTGCCCCTTATCTCTAGCGGGCAGTGGATACCTCTGCAGTACAGCTTTGGTACCTAAATAGTATGAGGTGTTTGAGATGGGCATTTACTCTGCATTCAGATGAACAGCATCAGGCGGACCAAATTTCAAACTTTTTTCCTGAGTTAGCTGCAGTTCAGATATGTATTATCACACTACTTTTTTAAACCTATGGTCTCTCAGAACCCTGTTTTCTACTTCCTGTGATTGCTACTCACCAGGAAGCTTTGGTTAATGCAGTACATCTGTGCTTCATTACTAACAACGTCCAGTAGATCATGTGACTATAATTCAGCATTTTCATGGCTGGAACCATAGCCATTTGTACATATTTCTATCCCACTGTTAAAATGCTGTTTCTTTCACATAAATATAAGTACAAACACACATATCATTCCACATTGCTGTGTTTCACTGCTGTTTGCTTTCTCCCAAATCATGCCTAATTAATTTGTACATGTGATAGAATCATAAAGACTTTCTTCTACAGATTTCAAGTAGTGTTCACAGCATGAGGGGTGTTATCAACATTAAGCCTAGAAATGGACCTGTGACAGCCTTAGCAGATGACTGCAATGTGACAGGCAGTCTGAACTACGAAGGGCCAACATGTTGGAATTATGGCAAAGGATGCAGAGAGAGAAAGAGAGCGATACAAAAAAATGTTATAATGTTAATCAAATATCTAATGTGCTTTCACAATAAGGAAGAATATGCAATAACTGGGGTCCACAAATATGGTGAGCAGTTTCAGGTATGCATTGTACAGACTCAAAGCAGTTATAGAATGATCAATAGACTGTTAAAGCATATTTGATAGCAACATAAGCATTGCTAGACTACTGCAGCCTTTTGAAGGCATATTTCTGGTGATTTTATCTTCTGATTTTTGTCAAAAATGCTATATTTAACTCTTGCTAATTTTTTTGCAGTTTTGCGTTGGGCAATGCAGTTGTACTTGTTTTCTAGTGATACATTTCTGAGTGAGGAGTTTCTTTAGTGTGAGTTTTTGGTGTATCAGAGTAGTGTCATTTTTTATTATTTAATCCTTACTTAGCTGCTGAATATATATAATATGCTGAAATGAAAACAATGGCTGGGTAAAGCCTAACAGCAGTAGTCATGTAATTTGCAACTGAGCAGATTCTGCTTTGATTTTGTGATGTACTTGATTTTTTAACACAGATCAATAGAATGTTAGAGTATATCTGATTGCAACATAAGCATTGCTAGCACAGATTTTTGAAGGAGTATTTGTGGGGATTTTACCTTATGATTTTGGTAAAAATGCTATATTTACCTCTCACTCATTATTTTGCTGTTTTGTGTTGGGCAGTGCAGTTTTACTTGTTTTTTAATGATACATTTCTCAGTTGCAGTCTTAACTACACTACAAGGTGTCTGTTAATGCATGACTGATTTTTCATGCATTTAAACATTGAAAACTGGTGTGGCTTTTGTGGGAGTGGCTCAAATAGGGGTGTTCCTTGAGTTTGGTGTGGGTGGGGCTTAAGGGGCACCAGAGCAGTACTTTGCCTAGGACGCCATTTCAGCTAAGGCCGGCCCTGGAGGAAACATCCAAAACTTTTCCTCTGTCTGAATCAATAAGACTGGAAAATAAAGTTTGTTTTTGAATTAGAGAAAATTCACTTAGCTCATCTATATTTGGATTCATTCTTCTCAGTTTAGTTTCTGCACTAACTAGTTTTTTTTGCCACAGTGGGGATTAGAATATAATGCTTAGTTTTTTTTTTTTTTTTTTTTTTACCCACCAAGACCTCATGTTTTACTGGCCTGATCCCCAGTGCCCCTATTCAACATGGGGTTTACCAGACAACCTCCTACCTGCTGAACTTATTCCAGTATTGTTGGGGTTGGGTCATGGAAGCTAAGGGCATCCTGGGGGTTCAGATCATCTGTACTTCACACTGTTTTTTTTTTGTTTGTTTTATGCCATACCCACTCATTTCCTCCCCACCCCCAAGCTCATTGACTGCATTCTGAAGGAAGCTCCTCTCTGTGGACCACACCTACCCTTAGGGAGTGTAACAACAAGCACCTTCCCACCCAGGGTAAGCACACCTCTCCCATTCCTTCCTTGCCACTCCGTCAGTTGCCCTAACAGCTAATCAAACCTGGGTCAGCATGGCTATAGTTAAGGCTTTATCCCTCTATGCCACTGGAACAGCCCAAATGTTAAGCTCATTTAGTCTTTTTTATTCAAACCTTACTGGTATTACTATACAGCAGTTCTTCTCTTACTGTCTGCTTGAATCCTCATGACTCCCATTTGATGATCTGTATTTAACAGTGTCTCATTTCCTCCTTTATTTTGCAATTACCAGCTTAATCTAGACATACTGGTTTCTATATAAGAGACTCACAGTCTGCCATTTACACTGATCACATGTCCTTCAGTGAATCCCCTCATGCTTACTGCATCTCCTGAGTTAAATGCATTCTGATTTCTCCAGGCAAGCCCAAAGTAATCGTGCCTGTTCTGAATAGTTATTTTCTTATGTAAAGCTTCTCCTTAAGTAGAAATGAGCTCATATGGTGATATCTGTTGTGATCTTTGGGAGACAACATCAGCATTTCTTATTGTTACAATTATAAGGGATATTAGGTTCATAGGTTCTTACTAAGCTTACTGTTAAGGAGACGAGAAAGAGAGAAAGAGAAGCTCAGCCATATCACACAGTATTGGCAAGGGAGTAATAGTGTTCAGCATTGGGTTTACCATCCCCATGTATCACTGGTGAAACATTTGTGATCACCCATCCAATTATCTAGACTGGTTTTAAAAGCTGTCAGGAAAGTACTCTACTTGATATGTAAGGGGTGCCTGTTCCAGGAAAGGAGGATACATTTGGTCAGGCACCTGTTTGGTTCAGTTGGCATTATTAATGTGGGGCATACCTCTCAACTGTATTGATTTTCGCAGGATGTCCAGATTTTTGCCTCATATTTTTGGTCCATTTTTCATAAAATTCTGTTTTTCTGGCAAATTAGTGACAACTCATTAAAGACTAAAGTTAGAAAATAATGACAGACATTTGAGTTTCAGACTTCATACCCTTATGAAAATTCATGTTAATGCAAAACCTGTTACTCTATCAACTTTTTAAATTTGTAAGAGGAAAATTAAAAAAAATGTCTCTCTTTTTGGGCCATTGTCCCACTTTTATATATGGCTTTGTCCAGATTTCTTGCTTTAAGAGGTTTAGAGGTATGGGGGTATAGGTTTAGGTCTCTGGGTATCCGCTTTGTTACTGGTTTTGTATAGGTGATGGTATCTTAGAGTTCGGGACCGTTCATACCATGAAAGGCTAATCAGCGATCACCCCATAGAAGCCTATACAAGAATAAATACAGTGGTGCAGGGCTTTTATTGTCCTCTTAGATAAGGGTGCTAAGATCTGATATCTTTTGGTGAGGCAACATTGAAGGGTCTCAAGTTAGTTTAGGTGCTCAGTGAAGTATATCCTGAAAGAGGTGTTGAATGATTAGCCTTACAATGAAGGAATAAAGTAAGACTGTAACTTCTCTGCACCATGAGGAAGAGAGTAAGAAGAAAGTTGTGCAAGGAAAAAAATATTTCTTCACCATGACAGAGATGTGATGAGCAAAGGAGAGTTTTTATCAACATAGATGACCAGGTCTGATGACTGGATCAAATTTAAGTAGAATGTAATGAATATAACTATTAAGGTGTCTGCAAATAGCCATTGCTTAATATTTCTAATAGGTTAGACAGCTTTCTCAATTCCCATATTGATTTCACTGCCCCATAAGCAGATATAATTCCTGCTCCAGAAATAACACCATCACCAATATCTATGTCTGCTAAGCATTTAAATGCAGTCTTTTCTACAGCATGATGATGAATCCAAGAAACATCTGTTTTTCCAAATGGATTTTTAATGTCCTTTGTCAAGAGACATTCTTCCACTAGGAAAAGTCTCTGTATGTCACATAGCTGGTGTGATGACCGTGCCCTGGCCTAGCAAACAAGGACCCTCAATCCTCACCACTAACACCAGGGAGGTTGTCTCCTAGAAGAGGAAAGGGTAATTAATACACACAGTAAAGTACAATTTCCTTTAAGTACACAGAGATCACAGTCAGTCTGGGGCTGGCTGCTCCCTTGCTCACCAGGTCCCCAGTAAGATTCCCCACTGGCACAGCTATAGGGTCCTGGTCTCAACCTAAGTGGGCAAGCTAAAACCTCCAGTACCATCTCTGTCCAGCCAGTGCTTTGTGTCCCTGCTCAAGTAGCTGACACAACACACACACTTTGAGTTAAGTATTTATACACTTCACAGACACTCCTTGGAAAGGCTGACACAGATTCTCCAGCTGTGCCCCTTTACCCAGACTATATGGTAGTAATTACTGCCACCACCCAGTTAATAATATCAGCTACTAATAGGCCCTTAAAAGGGTGTCCAATTATTACTGTGTAATATTAATATCCAATGGTAATATGACTACAGTCTAAGGCTTATTGGAAGGGCTTAGACAGTAAACTCTATAAATATATAATGTACTCTAAAGCATACTTCATCTCTACACAAAGCAGCCACAGGTAGAAGGTATCTAAGAGATATCTAAGAATTCACAGATCATGCAGAAACTTAAAATAATACAGTAGGGCAGGTCTGGTTTCAAAGAAAAATACCTAATTAATCTTTACTAGCTTTAACTATTCCTACAAGATATCACAGTACTAAAAACTTACATGTGAGCATAAGCAGAGTGCTGATAAGTTAGATGTCCAGATCAAAATGCTTCAGGTCTCTTGTGAGAAATAGTATTTAAACACTGCTAACAAACATGTCTCTAAGGCCCTCCCAAAATTACATCATTTGTGACACGTAGGTTTTCCCAGTATTTATATTGCATCATCTTAACACCTGGTCTGAGTTCTCAGGCCACAAACTGCATTATTTAGCAATCTAACACCTGCACAGAAACTTACAACAATACAAGACATTTCACATGTATATTCTAACAGAAACTAAAGCAATAAAGCACCTTCCACATCTAAATTCTAGTCATAAACTTTAGCCTTAAAACAATGGGCATGAAATCTTCATCCAGCTGCCCTCAGGCCAAATTCTAACATGAAAGGATACAACGTACTTCACTGGACCGGTAGAGTGCAATGTTGTCACATATTTTGCAGTTCCACATTTCACAGTATTTTCTTACATTTAAAAACAAGCCTGTATTTTACATTTATTTATACAGTTGATAGAATTATATATTAAATTCTATTTGACTAGGCTGGCAGCCTTCACCCATCTCTCCCCAGTCATCACATCCCCCTCGTGGAACTTGAGCAAGTGTTTTCCAGTGCCCCTTGAGAAATATTGCTTGAGAGTGTCCGGTCTATCTGGGTGTACCTCACCCCATTCCCTTAGTGAGCCCATCTGCATTGGCATTGCTACTCCCACTGCGGTGCTGCACTGACATATCATATGCTTGCAACCCTAGACTCCATCTTGGCAACTTGGCATTTTGCTGACTGGCTCTGTTTAACCATATTAGAGGGTTGTGATCTGTCACCACAGTGAATTTTCTTCCATACAGATAAGGCTGATGTTTTTGTAGTGCCCACACTATGGCTAGACATTCCTTTTCTACCGCTGCATAGCATTCCTCCCTGGGTTGGAGACTACGACTGAGATAAACTACTGGCTGATTTTCTCCCTCTGAAGAAATCTGGCTAAGTACAGCCCTCACCCGATAGTTTGAAGCATCCACCTGCACAACAAATTCTTTGCTGTAGTCTGGACTGGCTAACACAGGGGGTCCTTCCAAAGCTTCCTTAAGCTTCTGAAATGCCTGCTCACATGCTGGGGTCCACATTACCTTTTCTGGCCTGCTCTTCCTTGTCAGGTCTGTGAGGGGAGCAGCTATGGTACTATAATTGGGAACAAACTTTCTGTAGTATCCTGCTGTCCCTAAGAATGCCCTCACCTGCTTTTTGGCAACAGGTGCAGGCCATGGCTGAATAGCTTCCACTTTGGCAGGTTCTGGCCTTATCTTACCACTCACCACTCTATGTCCTAGGTAGGAGGCCTCTGCCATACCCACCTGACATTTGCTCAGCTTAATGGTCAACCATGCCCTCTGTAGTCTGCCCAGCACCTCCCTGACATGCTGAAGGTGCTCTTGCCAGGAATGGCTGTAGATGGCAATATCATCTAGGTAAGCAAGGGCAAACTCTCCTGCTCCTACTAAGATATGATCTACCAACCTCTGGAAAGTCACTGGGGAATTCTTCATGCCAAAGGGCATCTTTGTGAACTCATACAAGCCAAAAGGAGTCACAAAGGCTGACTTCTCTCTATCACTGGGAGTCAAGGGCACCTGCCAGTAACCCTTGGTAAGATCAATGGTTGTAAGATACCTAGCCCCACCCAGCTGCTCTAGGGCATCATCTGTCCTAGGCATGGGGTAAGCATCTGACTCTGTGTGACTATTTAATTTCCTGTAATCCACACTGAACATGTTGCTGCCATCCATCTTTGGCACCAACACCACTGTTGAAACCCAGGGACTGTTGGACTATTGAATCACCCTAGTTCCAACATCTCCTGTACCTCTTCCTTCAGAGTCTGTTTGACTCTCTCAGGCACCCTATAAGGGGCCTTCCTAATAGGCCTTTGGGGTCCTGTATCCACCTGGTACTGCACAAGGTGGGTGCTCCCTGGTTTCCCAGTGAACACGTCCCCAAATTCCTGCAATACTGCTCAGATCTCTCGAACCTGGGTAGGAGATAGCTGCTGAGACATTGCTACCCCTTCCACCGAGGTGTCAGCCCGAGCCTTACTGAGGAGATCGGTCACTAGATCTCTCTCAGACTCTTCCTGCAATCCACTGCAAATGCTCAGCACAAGGGCCTCCCTATCATGGTCAGGTTTCATCATGTTAACATGGTACAATTTTTGCCCCTGCCATCTGCCTAGCACTTCCACCATGTAGTTAACAGCATATACCTTTCTTACCACCTTGTAGGGTCCCTCCCAGGCTGCTTGCAACATGTTGTGTCTGACAGGAATGATAACAATCACCTGCTGCCCTAAAGCATACTCTCTTGCTCGAGCATTTCTGTCATACCATACATTTTTCTGTTGTTGGGCTTCTGCCAGGTTCTCCTGGGCCAAGCCCATGAGTTCCCTGAGCCTTGTCCTGAGGTTCAGGACATATGCCACAACAGTCTGCTTGTGAGACTCACACTCACCTTCCCACACATCTCAAATTAAATCCTGAGGACCCCTCACCCTATGCCCGTACAGCAACTCAAAGGGTGAAAAACCTGTGGATTCCTGGGGAACCTCTATGTAAGCAAACAGATGGGGCAAATATTTGACCCGCTCCCTCTTAAACTGATCTGCAAATGCCTGTAGCATGGACTTGATTGTAGAGTTTAACTTCTCAACAAGACCATTAGTCTGGGGATGGTAGGGGGTGGTCTTCATGTGCTTCACCCCACAGGACCTCCACAGACAAGCCAGCAGGTCTGACATAAAATTGGCACCTCGGTCAGACAGTATTTCCTTTGGGAAACCTACCCTGCTGAAAATCTGTAGCAAAGCATTTGCCACCTTCTCGGCCTCAATGGAGCACAAAGCCACTGCCTCAGGGTTTCGTGTAGCATAATCTACAATCACTAGGATATATTTTTCCCTGTGGAACTTGGGGTACTCAGAGGACCCACAATATCCATAGCTACCCTCTGAAATGGCTCCTCAATCACAGGCAAAGGCATCAAAGGAGCTCTCACCTTGTCTCCTGCCTTGCCTACCTTTTGGCACTGCCCACAGTTCCTGCAGTACCCTGTTACATCTCTGGAAATTCCAGACCAATAGACATTTTGCATAATACACATCTTTGTACAATTTATGCCCATATGACCTGCAAAGGGAATATCATGGGCTATGGCTAGAAGCAACAGATGGTAAGCTCTAGGCACTACCAACTGCTGTACTCTCTCACCTTCTAGCCCTCCCTCAGGGGTCCACTCTCTGTACAGTAACCCTTTGTTCCAGTATACAGATTTCCCCTTCCCTTGAGAATCAGGTTCCTCCCTAGCTACCTGCCTCAGGCCTTGCAATGTAGGTGCTGAGAGCTGAGCTTGTCTGAAGTCTCTCCTTTGTAACCCTTCCCAGCTCCCCTTCCACTGGAAGTCTGGCATCCTCTGACAGTGGTGCCTCCCTGTCAGCCTAGGTACTACTACTCACCTCTACCTTTGCAGTTACCCTCTCCAAGGGAACATCAGTACTCACAAGCAGCTGTGGCTCACATTCAGTCTCTCTGCTACAGAACAGCTCACTCCCTGAAGTAACCTCCTCAACAGTCCTGGCTGCAAGTATGCAGTCTGTCTGTGTCTCCCCCAGGCTACCAGACTCACATGCTTGTCTCCTAGCCTCACTGCATGTAACTGCATAAGTACATAGTACTGCCTCATCCAAATCCTTCCCTCTCAGGACATCTGCAGGATGGTAGTTCCATACCCCTGTTGTCTCAAGACAACCCACTGTTGGCATTTTGTGTTTACTACTTACTGACTCTCTCACATTTGGCTCCCCACCTTGCCTCTGTGGACACCTGTATGCCACATGGCCCCACCATACCTCTCAACCTGGAAACATCAAAAATCTGGACAAGGCCCATGAAAAATAGGAACAAATCTGTACGCTGATTAACATAAAATTAGCACGCATAACTATGTGACCCCACCCACCCAATGGGATTATGGGATACCAACTTTCAAACCCAAACTGAACAGGCAACCAAAATATGGCACTAGAGTCCCCCTGCAGCCATTCCAATGTCCCATTACCTAGCTGTTTCACCCCATTTACCATAAACACTAATGTGTGAGACAGTTACAGTAATTAAACATTTCCAAACTGTGAGTATGAACAGTACTTACTTGGCTCCACTATTAGTTTTGTTCCATCTCCAAATATTACTTTATAGCTGCTACTTATTACTCACAACATGATAAGCCATAACATAAGCCTACACTGTTTTACTGCTTTTTGCTTTTGGCTTGCTGTGTCTGTGTGCATGTTTGTGTGTGTGTGATCAGTTATCAAAAAGTTAAATGACAAGCTATTGCCACAGCAGTATGAAAAATAAAGAATTCCAAATTTATTTAGTGCCAAGCCCACATCTACCAAGCTTAGGAAGTCTCTGGCATGCCATTTTCAGTATGAAGGTTGTTCTCAGATTGTTACAGCATTCTAACATTTACAGAAACTGAAATATTTTATTTCGTATGTTATTGTATATTTTTATTTTATATAATGCAGTAGAACTGTATATATTCTAGAAAACTACATAACTCAGAATAAAGATAGGTTCATAGTTTTCAGTTTTTAAGCTTCACTTTTCATGATATGATTTGACACATCTTCCAGTTTACACTTCCAAAAGCTAAACTGTTAATATTCTGAACTTCCAGATTATTTTAATTATTGTGTCAACTGTGGTGGTGGTGCTGCGGTAGCGTTGTCGCCTCACAGTAAGACATTGTCCGGTTCGATTCTCAGGTAAAGCTTCTTCTGTGTGGAGACATGCGTGAATGGGTGTACCTTCGTTGAAGGTTGTGCGTCAGGGCCAGCAACTCAGCATGTAAAAATCTACTGCCAATCATTAGCAGACCGGAGTTCCGCTGTGGCAACCCCTAACCGGGAAAAGCCGAAAGACGCAAAAAATTGTCATTTGCAGTTAATAATGTTGATTCCAAATGATACCCTTATGAGTGAATCATTAGCACAGTACAAAAAGCCTATACAAAAAAACAACTTTTTGGATTGTTATATAGTGTTTTCATGCATGAGCTGAACCAGAAATTACTACAGCTCACAGCTTAAACAACAAAGGTAAAATAAAACAGTAACATTAATAGCTCTAAATACATATGGATTTCTAACTACGGCTTTACTAAATCTCTCTAAACAGTTCATTAAATATTTATATAAAATCACACCTGGCTTTCTGTTGTCAATTATCATAACTCTTTTTACAAGTCCTAGATGATACTGGACAGCTAAACCTAATCTACGAACATGGATCATTCAGTAGCTGATGGCATAAAAAATGAAGGGGTGTCAAGATTTCTTTGTCCCTCACTCACTAATGTAACTATATTAAGCTAACAACATGGGAATGAAAAAAAAAAAAAAACATATTCCAACTCTCCCTCTGTGGATGAAAACCAAAATACTTAGACTTCAGATACACTGTACAAATCCACCACAAATGTGTTATTATCCCATGCTCAAGTCCCCAAATAAACAGGATGCACACACACGCACGGATTTCTTACTTGCCGGTCTGCCATAATCCATTCAGTGCTGCCGACCCATTTCTGCTCGCAAATCCATTCAGTGCTGCAGTTCCCTGCTCTCATTTGTAAATTAGTGGTCTGAAATTAGTTGCTTGGGCAGGTCTGCCATAATTGATTCAGTGCTGCCAACTGCCATTATTTCTGCCTTTCCCGCTCGCATTTGAGCAGAAAGTTCTGCGTGCATGACGTGACCTCCAAGGAGCCCAATTCCGACAGGCTGGTAGCCCTGATGGAGCTGACATCATCGTGCACGTGATGACGTCCGCTCCGTCAGTGTGAAAATTTAAAAAAAAAGAAAAAAAATCAGAAATGAAGGGGTGCCACTCGGGAATTGTGGCACCCCTTCATTTGAACCCCAAAACTCGGTAAAAACCGAGTAATTCAGTGCGGTTGAGCAGTATGGGTCCCACTGGTTGCATTCAAAACCTTTAACCCTAGCTCCTGGACATGTACCTGGACTAGTTGCTTCCCCTGCTATTGGCAGATTCTGTTGGGGCAGTCTATGCTGCCCACCATGGGTTCCTTTAGTCCCATGAGCAGTACTGGGGGTCCTTTTCCTGTGCAGGGCTGTCCTGCTTGCTAGGTATAGGTCAAATCCTCATGTCCTCAGGCGAAGTGCTAAGGGCTTGTTCCCTTACCAAAAGGTCTGCCAGCCCTTCACAAGTGGTGACCTGACATCCACTCACCCAACTATGAAAATAAGTGCTCAGTTCAACAACATATTCAAACACATTTTCATCTGCCTTGCGTCTATGCTCAAGAAACTTTTTCCTATACATTTCAGGTGTTAGCTTAAAACATTCTAACAAATCTATTTTTACAGCAGTATCATCAAAACAGTCAGTGTCATGCATTTTTGCTAAAGAAGTTACAGCTTTACCATGGAGTAAAGGGGTCAGGAACCATGCCCAGAGCCTTTGGTCAACTTCATACTGTTTACATACCCGATCAAACATATGAATGAAGGTATCAAAATTATCCCCCTCTTTAAACTATGGAAGAAATTTACTGACCTTTTGTGCTTCTGGGGTCCAGTTACTCCCTTCCCCATTACCTCCATGACTCTGGCAAAGAGTCAGCATTTCCCTCTCATGCTTTCTCTGCTGTTCCTGTTCTTCAGTTCTAGGCTCCTCATTCTCTCGGCTGCTTCCAGTTGCATACGCCTGGCCTCCAACTCAAGTCTCTTCAGCTCCAGCTGGATTTTTAAGTCCACTGAGAAAGGTTGAGCTGTCCATTCTCCGAGGATATTGCATCTCCACTGTCCGTCTGATTATCCTCCAGGCTGCTGTTTTCTGATGCAGCTGTAACCAAGGCTGCAATCAGGTCTGCCTTAGTCAGGTTTCGATGCACCAGCCTCCTAGCCTGGCACATCTTCGCCAGCTAGCTCCTTGTGAACTATCCATACTCTTCTGTTGACATGCTGCCTGCTCACCCTGACTAACATTAAGCTAACAAAAGAAATAAACAATTGTGGTATGAACTCTTGGTATACACTGCGTGGCTGTTGTAGAGTACAAAACACTTTTAGAGATCACTGTACATAAGCTACAGGAATTCCCTCTACCCACACTACTACAAGCCAATTAGTATGTGAAGTAGATCCCCCCACTGCCAAACACTTGTGATGACTGTGCCCTGGCCCAGCAACCAAGGAGACTCAATCCTCACCACTAACACCAGGGAGGTCGTCTCCTAGAAGAGGAAAGGATAATTAATACACACAGTAAAGTACAATTTCCCTTAAGTGCACACAGAGATCACAGTCAGTCTGGGGCTAGCTGCTCCTTTACTCACCAGGTCCTCAATAAGACTCCCCACTGGCACAGCTATAGGGTCCAGGTCTCAGCCTAACTGGGCAAGCTAGAACTTCCAGTACCCTCTCTGTCCAACCAGTGCTTCATGTCCCTGCCCAAGTAGCTGACACAACACACACACAATTTGAGTTAAGTATTTATACACTTCACAGACACTCCTGGGAAAGGCTGACACAGATTCTCCAGCTGTGCCCCTTTACCCAGACTATACGGTAGTAATCACTGCCAGCATCCAGTTAATAATATCAGCTACTAAAAGTCCCTTAAAAGGGTGTCTTAATTATTACTGTGCAATATTAATATCCAATGGTAATGTGACTATACAGTCTAAGGCTTATTGGAAGGGCTTAGACAATAAACTCTATAAATATATAATGTACTCTAAAGCATACTTCATCTCTACACAAAGCAGCCACAGGTAGAAGGTTTTAAAAATATTTAATAATAAATAAAACACAAGACAAAACTACTACATCACAATAATATCTAAGAGTTCACAGATCGCACAGAAACCTAAAATAATACAGTAGGACAGGTCTGGTTTCAAAGAAAAATACCTAATTAATCTTTACTAGCTTTAACTATTCCTACAAGATATCACAGTGCTAACAACTTACATGTGAGCATAAGCAGAGTGCTGCTAAGTTAGATGTCCAGATCAAAAGGCTTCAGGTCTCTTGTGAGAAATAGTATTTAAACATTACTAGCAAACAAGGCAATAAGGCACTCCCAAAATTACATCATTTTTGACACTTAGATTTTCCCAGTATTCATATTGCATCATCTTAACACCTGCTTTGAGTTCTCAGGCCACAAACTCCATTATTTAGCAATCTAACACCTGCACAGAAACTTACAACAATACAAAACATTTCACATGTATATGCTAACAGAAACTAAAGAAATAAAGCACCTTCCACATTCTAGTCATATAAAACAATGGGCATGAAATCTTCATCCAGCCACTCTTGGGCCAAATTCTAACATGAAAGGATACAACATGCTTCACTGGGCCAGTAGAGTGCAATGTTGTCACATATTTTGTAGTTCCACATTTCACAGTGTTTTCTTACATTTAAAAACACAAGCCTGTATTTTACATTTATTTATACAGTTGATAGAATTATATATTAAATTATGTTTGACTAGGCTGGCAGCCTTCGCCAGTCTCTCCCCAATTGTCACATCTGGGATGACACTGCCTATGTTAATAGCAAGCCGACCAGACTGTTGGTAACAAGGGATATGCTTGATCTCCACAAATGTAATAAAATTCATGCAATACTGTCATCCCCAATCCTCCAACCCCATCATATATTTTTTGAGTAAATTGCAAGTACTCCATCCGACAAAAATATTTTAATATAAGAAGTGTGTCCCTTAACAGTCTTTTATAACATAAGAGGAACAACTGAAAAGGAGGTAGAATTATGCTTGGCTTTCCAGTTTCTAGTTGAGGAAATAGTATGAAATGCTTACCCAACTTCTACATTAGTAACTAGTATGGGGATTAAAGGAATATCCCCATGGTGTGCTGTAGGTATATGTGCACATACCTAACAGTCACTCACTTTCAAAATCTTTGCATAGGCATATGAAGCAGCAGAAAGATATTAAACTTAGGATGCCAATATGGGGTTCTTTGTTCAATTTTAATTAATGTCTCTACTTTTTGTGAAATGCTTATCTCTGATAAAAAAAAAAAATGTTCAGTGCTTACAGTCCCAATGGCTCCAGATGACAAGAAGGAATACAGTAGGATGACAGTAAAAATCATAACCATCCCGATAATGGGTCCATGTGAACATCGAGCAGGTTTGGGCTGAAAGAGGGGGGTTCAAACAACTGAAAACATGGCTGATGAATTTTTCCTCTTTAATCCATATAAAATTGATTTCTAAACATATCCCATCTTGAAGTTTCTGCTGTTTGCAATTCCACAAGATATACTTGGTCACCTGATTCACTGTCCAGTTCTTGGATTGATTTCTCATCATTGTCCAAAAACATATTACTAAGTCATTAACTTTCATTTCATTTGTGAGGTTAATGATAATTATATTGATGTTGAAGAAGAATCTCTGAGTTTTTTGTCAGACCAGGACAATGTTGTTGAATCACTAGATTTAATGTCCGAACCCAACCATGATGGTGTTAAAAAGTCTCTAAACTTTTTTCTGGCTACAATGATTTCCAGGTTTTTCATCTGGTATGATTTGTAATGGATTCTGCAGTTTCAAAAGGAGTGACACTGATGGTGTCTCATCTGCATTCATCATGAGGGAGGGTGACACATGAATCCAAGTTGTCAGTCTTTCGCATCTAATGGCAGAGGCACTGGTAAGCAAAACCAAGAATGGAGACACTTGCAATAAAGAAAAACAGATCTATCTATGTATTGTAACTTTTTAAATTCTTTGGCTGGGATGTGGCAGGAATTCTCATGAGAATTTCACAAGGGGAATATTTCCTAGTACTACTAACTGCACTTTGTAGACTAAACAAAACTACAGGCAAAGCCTCTGACCATTTAAGGCCAGGCTCCCTCCATGCATTTTATGACTTTCAGTTTAACTGTTTGATTCATTCTCTCTACAATTACTGAAGCTTGTGGTCTGTATGAGCAATAATATTGTATTGTTCAATGTCTTGCTGATCTGTTCTATCACTTGGCTTGTAAAATGGGTTTTCTGATCAAACCTCTCAACCTGGAAACATCAAAAATCTGGACAAGGCCCATGAAAAATAGGAACAAATCTGTACACTGATTAACGTAAACTTTGCATACATAATTATGTAACCCCACCCACTCCAATGGAGTTGTGGGATACCAACTTTCAAACACAAACTAAAGAGCAGACAACCAAAATATGTTACCAGAGTCCCCCTGCAGCCATTTCAATGATGTCCCATTACCTGGCTATTTTGCCCCATTTACCATAAACACTAATGTGTGCATACTGTTTTACTTCTACAATGATTATTTGGATTTTATTTTTACATTTTATAGCACAACGCACAAACACCAGTAGATATCTGCTAAACAAAGCAATACTGTCTCACAATGAAAATAGACTTGTCATTTTCTCTGCCCTTGAAACTCACATTAATTGAAACAGCATTGAAACCCACACCACATCCAAAGAAAATGCATGTGGCCAGTGGTGGATAAAGATTACCCTTGAGCTGTTTTCAAATCATAGGCCCCTTGCACACAAAACAAGAAAAATACATGCGTTGTTTGATGCACCTTCCTGACTTTATTACACAGCACACTTGTTAGACTTAAGTAAGAGTGCAGTAGGCAATGAAACAAAATGCATGAACCTATAATGACAAACCTGCCCAGTTCAGAACATTTCCATCATAAAAGTCTACTTATACACACACACACACACACACACACACACACACACACACACACACACACACACACACACACACACACACACACACACACACACAGTCTGTGGATGGTGCATTAGCATTTTAACTTGCTTACTGCTTAATAAAACTAATACATTATCCTTGACTTTAAAGGGCACGCTTTGATCAGTAATTATTTAGAGATAAGTGACAGTTCTAGTTCTCTGACAATAGACTTAGCTTTAGCCTTGTGTATTGGTACAGCTTGTAAAAATTTTGTAGCATAGTCTATTATTATTAGTACTTATTGGTTCCCTATACTAGATTTCCCTAGTGGCTTCCTAATATCAATGGCAGTGCGTACTTTTGTAATAGGCATTGGAATTAATGGACTCGTGAACCCAGAATAAAGTGAGTTTTCTGACATACTGGACAAGAAGATCAAACAAAGACAAATAAAGAAATAATAAATAATTTAGATTTAAAAACAGATAATTCTATTTTAAATAAGGAGTAAACATTCCACTAAAGCTTCTAACTTGTCAAAGTTCTAGGGATCACTTTGCAACATTCATTTTTCTCATATTGCTAAGTAATGTTCTTTTAAGTCTGTGCACAGCTAGAATTTTTAATATTTTCATTTTACTATTATTGTCTTGATCTAACCAAAGCTTTATATTGTGTTTTAAATAAGATATCTTAGCTCTTACTAGTGCATCAATAAGTCCAGATGTTAACATTTTCAATTTGTACTAAAGATGGTTGTTAAGGCCTAATGAATAATTCCTTTTCAAGATTTTCATAATCAGTGTAATGATTTCCCTCCATGTCCATATACATTTTTGGTGCTTCCCCTGTTAGCTTTGAAGAATGAACATTGGCCCAGTCTGACTTATCCTTTTTATTATGTAGCATACATTTCACAAGTTACTAAAACTCGTGTCATTTTCTGCACTTAGATTCTTAGTTCCATGAAGGGTTCTAGGAGGATCAGTTGTAGTAGCCAGAAATACTACTACTTGTTGCAAACTGTTCTATTACATGTTTTCCTTGGATTTTTCTAAGGCTTTCAATACATCCTGCAAAGTTATAAGAAGCACAGCAAGAAGTAAACCCTTATCAGAGAAGTGATAAGACACTAACAGCAATCACTCCTAGGAACAGCTTTGTAATGAAAACACTTTCTTCTGTTTCCTGGTTTCCAACAGCACAGAAGAACACCAAACTCTAAAATAAAGCACGTTTCTATGCTCAGTCACTTTACTGCCATTCCAGTTAGTCTAGCATTTTAGACAGCATGCTGGACCACACACATGCATATAATCTCATGCATCCCCTCAAAAAAAACACACACACTCGTTTCCTTCCCAAGAGATAAAATTAAAGCAGATCATTTCACCTTGTGCAGATAACTCCACCAGCAAAAGCAACTCCAGATAACTCCACAGCCAAAGCTTTGTTTCTGCTCTGCATAACTCCACAAGTAAAAACAACCAAAGCGTAGTTTTTGCAGATAACTCTTCTGCAGCAGCAGTCATTTCCACACTTACAGATCCATTCAAACAGCCAACCAGAAAGCACGTGAGCACTTCAGCTCAATTCCGACAGGCTGACGGAGCTGACATCATTGTGCACGATCGTGGCACCCTATTATTTGGACCCCAAAACTCGGTAAAAACTGAGTTATTCAGTACGGTTGTGACGTATGTCTCTGGTCTGATTATATGTAACAAGACACAACAAATCTGGGTATAAATTTGGAAAGTAGCTTCTTAGCTGAGGTAATAGCATAATTTTTTTGCAAAAGGACAAGCTTCTACCCATCCAGAAAAAGCATCAACAATCACCTAAACAAATTTAAACATTTGTGCCTGTAGAAGTTCAATAAAATCCCACTGAATGCAGCAAAATGGTCTGCACAGCTGGTCCAAGGATTGTGTGGGCACCTGTACATGCTTTGACACATTGTATTCTAAACATTTTTTCAAAATACTGAGTGACTTGTAAAATCTGAGGGGCATACCAATCATTTAAAATCGGTTTAATTCATTCATTTTCCTTAAATGAAAATATAAATGCTAGGCTTTAACCAATTAAGAAATTATGTGGGGCTACCAGGTGCATATCCCAGTGGTGCCACAACAGGTATGGAGGATGGCTGCAACTATCACAGGTCCACCACCTCACTCCTTCTGAGTTATCATCTTGCTCTTGAAAGATAGCAATTCCTGTAAAGAAACAGATGTATTAGTTTTACAAAGCTGCTACAGAAATGAAGCCTGAACAGGATAAGACAATGCAGCTTGTCTAGCCACCATAGCTGAAAAACAATTTTCTTTTAAATGTATGAATCATTAGTCTTAAGTGTGGCACGCTTTAGCACTATCATCACTTTCGGCAATAATAATGCATTCAAAAGCTGATGAACAAAAACAGCAGTTTTAATGACTATCCCCCCTGAGGTTAAATACCAGCTTTATCTCCAAAGTATCCCAAAATCATTAACTATGCCATATGCATAACATCAGGCTATGAAGATTGTCACTGTTTTGTCCTTTGCTAATTTGCATGCTTCAGTAATAGCTATAAGTTCAGCTGCTTGAGCAGATATATTTCCATTTAAATTTCCCATTAGAACAATTCTGTCCTGGGTACACATGGACTGTCTTCTATTTGAACACAGGATCCATCAATAAAGAAAAGTAACTTGGGATTTGATAATGGCACATCTGTAAGATCAGACCTAGGAAGAAGTACACAATTTACTACAAAACACAATCATGAGGTTCTCCTTCATCCGCTGTTGGAATTAAAGATGCGGGGTTGAGGGGTGGACATCAGATAATCTGTAAAGTAGGGTTGTTAAGTAAAAATTCATATTTAGACAGTTGTGCAGACAATAACTTTTGTGTTTTGGCCTTCACTAATAGTGTTTCTACAAATTGCAGAACTGTCACATAGGTCAAGAGTAAGGGCAGCAGCCACTTTTACCAAGCAAGCCATTTCAGCCACTGGCCTAAGGCAGTGGGGGTGGGCTACTGCTACAGGGTCAAGATCTATGCTAAAATAAGCAATAAGTCTAAAACTATAATTTTTTGCATTGTGCTAACAATCCTAATATTTTATTCCTTTCACAACAGCATAATTATAATAATGGTTTTACTAATTCTGTATAATTAGAGATCCATTGTTGACCGTAACCTGTCAGTCCTAAAAAAAGCTCACAGCTGTTTTAATGTCATAAGGCATGGTGCTATTTGTTCTGCTGTAATATGAGAGGGTAAGATCTGCCAAGAGCCTTCTGAGATAAGATGCTTGTAGATCTTTTAGAAATCTGTGTTTTTTCCTCCTGGTTTCCTAGCTGGTAATATGGGCATAGAGTTGGGACAATTATTCCTTGTTGGAGTAATGCAGAAATGACAGGTTCACTTCATTTCTGTGCCTCTGCAAAGAAAGGCTACTGTAATACAATTGGTAGGTAGTCACAAGGTTTTAAAAGTACTTTTTACAGGATCAGTATCTTTAATAAGTCCTACATCATTTTCACAAGTGGTCTACAGTTGTGAAGGGACAGTTTCCAACATCATTTTCACAAGTGGTCTACAGTTGTGAAGGGACAGTTTCCAGTCCCTCCAAATCAGTACTATGTGCAGTATGTTCTGCTGCTAATACAGCAAAAGGGCTGTTTTCCTTTTCAAAAATGTCATTTGACTACAGTCCCAAAGGTGAGGGCTCATTTGGAATGTCAAGAAAAACTCCACGTAGAGTACAATAAACTTGTGCATCACAACATGCATAATCTCTACTTAAAAGATTTAAAGGGGTGTGTTTCCTACAGTAAAGACAAATTGTTCTTTTTAAGGACTGGTTTGAACAGGAATAGGCTTGGCTTCTTGGTAATCCAGAAGAACTCTTGACAGTCTCACCCCTTAGCCATTTTGTTGGATAGTGATAGATTTTCAGCATTTTCTTAAGTAATTATTAATCTAGTTGCTCCTTTGTCAACAAGAAAAGGAAGAGAAGAGTTACAGACTGTAATATGAACAAAGAGACCTTCTTTGTCAACTGGTACTATTGGAAAAAGCCATGGTTCCTCTTCATGGCTGTCCTAATGATCTTGTTCTCACATTGGTGGCTCACTCACATGCAGTTATCTAAACTGGAAGGACGTCTTTCTGTTTGTTGTGCTTGGGAATTTGATGGATTTGTCTGTTGGAAGGAAGTATTCATTTGAGAAAAAAGTGGGGATTCATTCTGTCACTGTCCAGCTTTTCCACAATTATTATTATTAAAATTATTAGTGGGGCTGCTTATGCTGGGAAGCTTGTGGTGATGTGGGGGAGGGAGTAAAAATGTTGTTGATATTGTCCTGGGAATTGTGGTGGAAAAAAATCTCTCTTCCACGATTCCTTCTCCCCTTCACTGTGTATCAGTATTGCACTGTTGGAGTTGAATGTTTACTAGTTTCTTTTATTATTCTTTTTTCTCCAACTTTATTGTCTGTCATATATTGTACTTGATTAAGAATTTCATGAATACCTAAACTTTTCCAGTTTTAAGCAAATCTTTTTAATTTGTTCCAAGATTGGTACTATTAAGTCTTCCTCAAAAGCTGCTAACAGCCCACTGTCTGACCCTCCTTCTGTAAGTTTTGGACATCCAGAAAAGGCTTCAAAAGCATCTGTCATATTGCCCATTTAGGTGTAGAGGGCATGTTGTAGTGATTGCTGTTAGGTTTCTTACTGCTAAGGATAAGTTACTATTGTCTGCACATTTTGGAAAATTATCACTTAAGCCGAACTTTTCCTATATATTCCTGAAAATGTCAGTGGCTGTTGAAGCTTACAAAACAGCTCTTAAATCTTTGATGGTAAGGTTTTGTAGCTCTATATGTCCTTCTAATATTTTGCAGTGTTTAGCCAAATGTGTTCAGACTGGAACGAGTGAATCTACAATGTTGTAGAATGCTACTGCAGTCCATGGGTGTACTATCCTTCAGGTAGGATCAGCATCACCATCCTGTGTAGTTGCAGGATTAGGTACTTCTTTCAATGAATGCATTTGAACAGTAGGATTTTGGTTTCTGTGGAAGGATCAGAATCTGAAACCTCCTCCATACACTGTTTAGAAGAGGGCTTCAGCTGATATTCTTCTCCCTCAATAATTATTGAAAACTGTGTGACTAACTGCTTAATTATTTTCAGTGCTTGGTTTTAGTGGAGCATTTTTATTACCAAATCATTTTAATTTACCTACATGTTTTGCATTAGCTATATGTCTATGCTTTTGATACAACTGTTTACCTTTGTTGGCTATTCTCACTAATATTTGATCTAAAGATATTGTAGCAGGTGGTGGTTGTTGACTAAATTGTGTATTATAAACTGATCCATGCGGATGGTTAGAAGTGCTAGAAGCAACCTGATGTATACTGGGAGGTAATAGGTGAAGTGGCCTTTTGTACCACCTCTCTTGGAAAAGGATGGTTGTCTGCTTCATGAGAAGCATCTTGATCACATGGTGGGGAGGTGCAGAAGTAATAGATGCCATTCATTGTTAGAAGAATCTGGTTGATTTTAACTGTTGTAAGGGATCTAGATCCCTGGGATGGCTTTTTCTTCTGTACATTTTTGTAATGTATTAGCTGCCTGCAGCTGTGTTTTCAGTCTAGCTGAATTGTATTTTAAACTTCTAACTAAAGATTCCTTTTCCTTATTTTTAGATTCTTCTTGCCAGTCATTAAAAGCTGACCATCAAGTGGCAGATTCTTCAATTCATTCCTGTTTCAGTTCCTTTTTAGGATTATCTAGAATTTTCTTATCAAATGGTGTTTCAGTTCCTTTTTAGGATTATCTAGAATTTTCTTATCAAATGGTTCCCCTCTGGGAAGTGCAGTGCACTATCATTTTTAGTGAGCTCAGACCATTTCACAAAATAATTACAAGTGTCTCAACCGTATTTATTAAATGCAAGGCTGGCTAGAGTCCCAAGCTCTCTTAATACACTTGTACTGTCGTCGATTGCAATTCCAATTCACATACCACAGTGGGTAGATATGCGACTGTGATTATAAACCTGCTCTCATACTAGTAAGGAAAACTCCCTGCACCTTAATTTTTTTTCTTTGTGATTAAAATCCACTGTCATACATAATAAGGATACTCTGAGAGTCCTTGTTACTTTATGATTAAAGCCCACTGTCATTCCATCAAAAAACGTCTTGTATTGTTATTGAAATGATTAGCTGCCACTCTTATCTAATTTAACCCACTCATACAAGTGTGTCTAACAAAGAGATTGCTAGTAAAGTGTACTTGCAGAGACCCCAGACTCTGCTAAAGGTGAAAAATAGTTATGTATTGACACAACAGAGACTTGCCAGACAGATATCAAGTCAGAAGTGGGCCCGGTAGCAATTTCTGCTGTAGCAATCCGTATATAGTTCAAAAGATCAGAGATGTCAATATCACCAAACTGTTAAGGTACCAAATTAACACAAGAAAACACAGTTCAGAAGAGAATAATAGTCATGTTTATTACAGACAACACATACTTTGGAGATGAGGATTAAAGTCTCCTCTCCAGCAAGTACAAAACGTGCCATTCTTTGATATTATTGTTTACTCACCGCAGCTAAATTGTTACTATTATTCTGTAGCCACTGACCAATTAAAAACAAACACCCTTCCATTATTTTTGGTGGCTAAGGATCTACTGATTCTCTGATTGTACCTTTCCATACATGGCACAAGTTCTGAATTCCATAATAACACTTTCCACAGTTGGCCATGTTGGCACTTTTTACGTTGGCAGGAATGTAAATCATAAAAAGCAGACTGAAATGAACAGGAATCCATCTTGAAATCAAATGAGTTTCAAAACAAAATATTCATTAAACAGTTTTCTTTCTATTGCACTTCTCTCTTTACAAAATGTAGACACATGATGGTTAAAGGCTAGGTCACTGTCCACATACATTCCAAAGTCCCTAACCACTGAGTCTACTCTTAGGGGGTGTATTGTCTATGTAGTAATTCCTAGGAGAGGCCATCTTTCCTAAGGATACTATTATACATTTTTTTGGCATACAGTTTAAGATCATGGCTGTGTCACCAGAATTAATTTGAGACAATTCCTCTTGGAGGATATTAGTATCTTTGGGGGATTCTGATAACTCAGTCAACCAGAGGCCTTTGATGTTAGCTTTAACTTCTAAAAAATAGATGCCAAAAAGGAGCAGACTCATACAACAAGCTCTGAGGGACTCCACTAATGACTGACCTTTCCTGGAGGTAGTCCCATACCCTGACTCCCTGTGTACTATCTATGATACATTTAGTTATTCAACAATTGACATGGGGATTTGCTCCTAGTTTTGTGAGTTTGTCTGCAATGCCTAAATGGTGCATAGTGTTAAATAGGATTTGTATGGATTTACCAAAACAAACTTCAGTGAATATTTACAGAATTTGACACCCACCACACCCTTTTGAATTATATATACCAACTTTTAGGTCATAGAACAGTAGAGAAAAAGGCAGTTCCACTGTCAATGAAAGTGGTTTCAACAAACTGCTTTTGTTTTATGTGTATTTGCCAAAACTGTTTTTTTTTTTTTTTTTTTTTTTATTATATGAGAGATTACATGTTCCCTACTCTGTTTAGTAGTTAACTGCTGAAAATTTCACTGAGTTCTTCAGGGAAGCATTTTGCATTCCATTGTTTTTGCTGATGAAGGAATAGAAGTTACATTTTACATTTCATAATTCAGTCAAGGGGCAAGATTCATGCTTTTGCTAGTATACCACAGAACCAATGCCCTCTGTTTTGTTAATGATAACTACCCAGTAATGTACTCTGAGTATTCCTCCAATGGAATCATGACTAATGTCATAGTTATTAAAAAAAATTGTACTTGACAGCTAGTATTAAAAAATAAAATGGCTTTTCGTGAGGAAACGCCTATTTGTACTGCCACAACAGCAGTTTTGTTTTGGTTTTTAATGCTGGATGCCTATATGAGACTGTATAATGTTAAAATGTATTGGGCTACTGATTCATTCCAAAGTTACAATGATGCATGACAATGCACAATTATCTGTTTGGTATCGTCGTCGACCAACTAGGCCTGAGTCTAGAATATTGCAAAAAATTCAAGAATTAAAGTAGTCAGCTAAGGAGGCAAGGTTAAACACTTTACGTAAGGGCTAGAATGTTCTGCTGTCATGATGGCAGTAAATGGAGACTCAGGGCTAGAATTTTCTGCTGTCATAATGGCAGTAAATGGACATGGGAACTCGCCCTCCAAAATACTCCGTCACATGATTGGTTCCTATGCCCCTGTTTTTTTTTTTTTGTTAGCAAAGTTTTCATTGTAGAGTGATAGCCTTCTAATACTGCATCCATTCCATGGTTTAACCTCTCTTACCCCAGCTTCTTGCATTGTAATATACGTTTTCAAAATTAGCTATTCACAGCATCTACGCATTCGCCTGCACATTCATAAATGCCAAAATTATTAGCAGTAAACTAGACCAAATCAGTGCATTTCTCATCACCCAACATAATTGCAGTCACTGAGTCTTGGCTAATAACTGACCACCCCATGTCAGCTGCTTCTAAACAGGCTACAAGTATACATTTCATGACTGACCTAGTCCTGGACCTGGCGGTGGCATGTTACATCTATTCAACTCTAACCTTAAATTATCAGTGATCATCCAGGTTAACACTACCTCTGATCATGACCCTAAATGGATACTTATTAAACTGCACTCCAAATCCTTTAGCCACTTCTATTTAACCATAGCATATTTACCACTCCCTTCCTTAATTAAAAAAAATCAAATCCTCATACAAACAATATCTACCATCCCATCCAACAAACAGCTATTCATTCTTGGAGACTATAACTTAAACCTTTCAGGGCCTTCTACACATGATCTCTCTGAATTCCTATATGACTTGAATCTGCTTCAGCTTGTTAAAGTACCAATTCAGCCCAGTAGCTTCTGAAATCGATGCTCTCCACTGGACCTCATTATCATGTCACACATGCTGACATATCTTCTATAATCTCAATATACATCCAAAAAGCACACAACCTCCTAAAATACATAAATACCATGACCAGGACTGTGTCAATTTTGTCCTTGCAGTGGTGTTCCTGGTTATGGTATTTATGTATTCTTGGGATATCTTCTATAATCACCTGCTCTCTACTGCCCAATACCATTTAATATTCAGAATCTTAAAAAATAGGTACCCCTAAATAGATCTAATTCAGACCAAATAAATTAATATCGCTAGACTCAAATCTCATCTCTCTCCCTCTCTCTGCTGTGCACTGGACTCCCATTCTAGCTCTTCATTAAGCTAACTTAGCCAAATCACCTCTGCCAGGTTCTATTTTCTATCCAAAATGGTTATTAGACTAAACAAAGATAAATGGCTTAACAAGGAGCTCAAAGCCCTTATACAACACCAAGAGAGACCTCCAGAGTTAAATTCAGCTCCTTCCTCTCCCATGAAGCCTCCACACAGCCAAGTGATCCACTTAGATGAATATTCCCCCTCCTTTCCTCAGTATTCACAAATAAACTTCAGTTTGACTTACTCCACCTACAACTTTCTCTTTTGTGCAGATGATTGGACCTTCACAAATCCAGACCAAGACATCAAAAATCAATTCCAAGTGAACTTTCAAGAACTGAGCAAATGACTCATCCCAAAATCTTTTGCCTATTCAATAGATCATCAATATGTTCCAATACTCTGTGCATCAAAAACTGATTCAACCACTGCTTAGAAATCACTCCATCCTTAATATACCTTGGCATTTGACTAAACTAATACTAAACTTTCAGATGCACATTGAGAAAATTGGATCCAAAGTCAACTGGCTCCTTTTCTAGGCCCCAAAACTTAACTGGATCCAAAGTCAACCATCTTCTATCCAAGGCCCCAAACTATCTAATTTTCTTTCACCACCTGCCAGAGCTGCATAAGCTCAACCATCCTGTTTGCCCAGCTTGAATATGGCTTGCCTCTGTTTTGCAAGGCATGCAACAAAAACAAACCAATGTTGCAAACAATCAGCAACAGAATTTTCAACTTTATTACAAATCTTCATGTCAAGAGCATCATTGCCTCAGATTATCTAAAACCCAAATGGCTTCTCATGATTGGTAGAGCAAACCTCCTGCTGGGATCATGCTTTTTAAACTACTTCATTAGGACACCCCATTGCCACTTTCTTTCAGATTCCTCACAAATGTGCTGTGTTAACAACCTCAGAAACCATTCCAATGCAGATCTAGCCATCCAAACTCTTGAAACCAGAATACAGTGCTCTGGTCAGTTTTACTGTGTTTGCACCTAAATTATGGCAGTCTCATCAGGCCTAAGCAAGATCAAGATATCCAGATACTCAAATATCAGACTCCAATTTAAACAATTTCTACCCAAACAAAACAAATGCACATTATTCACATAACCTTCACTTTAAAGTTGTACTATCATTGTTCTACTTTGACCTCACTCTAACCTGTAATTCATCTTTGTGTGTATGACTGTATATACAGAAATGTGTGTGTGTGCGTGTGTATGTGTGTATGTGTGTGTGTGTGTGTGTGTGTGTGTGTGTGTGTGTGTGTGTATATATATATATATATATATATATATATATATATATATATATATATATATATGCACACACACATGTAGATAGTCTTCCACACTATTTAGCTTCATTTCAACAGCCTATCAAGTTGCTTCTTTAGAAATATAATGTCATCTATAACTGCTGTGATGTATTTGCCTTTGTATATACCAAAAAATATTACGTTTTTCATGAATTGTTATTGTATACTTTATTTTATTTATTTTTTTTGCTGCACAATGCATCCCATTTTTGCTGCACAATGCATCCCCGGCTAAACCCGCAATCAGTCATTTTTGATCAGTGCTCTACCCTGATAAACAAATGTAAATAAAGTTCCCAAACAGAAATATCTTTCCCAATCAAATGCAAAAAAATAAATAAATAAATAAAAAAAAACGTCCCCACGTTCATCATACAGCTCCTGTTCAGAAATCTTCAGTACAAAGTTTATAGCCCTTTACTTTACTTCTGTAGTTGGGGTTGTCTTGCTAGTGCATTTACGCATTGGAGTGTATAAACTATGACCAGTTATCTATCAATGTCCTTAAACAAAGTACAGTGTGTCCTGTTACTTCTACTAGCCATTGTAGCAGTAGTGCTTTATTCTGGCTCATAAAAAATATCTGCTTGTTTAGGAATATGTGTAACAGTCTACATACTTACATTTCTAAATTTGCATTTTATTTCTTGGTGAGTCTTGCCATCAGCATTGTTTGACCGACACATATCTTGGCAATTATTGAGGATGTTTGACCTTGTGTAACTCTAAAATCAAAATATGAGGTGACATTATTTCTTATGATCTAGTGCTGTTTGTATTCATTGCTTCCTGTACTGTACTGCTGTTTGTATTCATTGTTTCCTGTACTGTAATGCTGTTTGTATTCATTGTTTCCTGTACTGCTGTTTGTAATCATTGCTTCCTGTACTGTACTGCTGTTTGTAATCATTGCTTCCTGTACTGCTGTTTGTATTCGTTTCCTGTACTGTACTGCTGTTTGTATTCATTGCTTCCTGTACTGTACTGCTGTTTGTATTCATTGCTTCCTGTCCTGTACTGTTGTTTGTATTCATTGTTTCCTGTACTGCTGTTTGTATTCATTGTTTCCTGTACTGTACTGCTGTTTGTAATCATTGCTTTCTGTACTGCTGTTTGTAATCATTGTTTCCTGTACTGTACTGCTGTTTGTAGTCATTGTTTCCTGTACTGTACTGCTGTTTGTATTCATTGTTTCCTGTACTGCTGTTTGTATTCATTGTTTCCTGTACTGTACTGCTGTTTGTAATCATTGCTTCCTGTACTGTACTGCTGTTTGTAGTCATTGTTTCCTGTACTGTACTGATGTTTGTAATCATTGCTTCCTGCACTGTACTGCTGTTTGTAATCATTGTTTCCTGTACTGTACTGCTGTTTGCAATCATTTCCTGTACTGCTGTTTGTAATCATTGTTTCCTGTACTGTACTGCTGTTTGTATTCATTGTTTCCTGTACTGTACTGTTTGTAATCATTGTTTCCTGTACTGTACTGCTGTTTGTAATCATTGCTTTCTGTACTGTACTGCTGTTTGTATTCATTGTTTCCTGTACTGTACTGCTGTTTGTATTCATTGTTGCTTGTACTGTACTGCTGTTTGTAATCATTGCTTTCTGTACTGTATTGCTGTTTGTAATCATTGTTTCCTGTACTGTACTGCTGTTGAAGCTACACAGAGTCCTGGGGTAAATGAAGTGACTGCTTTTGCACTTTTATTTTAACCAACGTAATATATATATATATATATATATATATATATATATATATATATATATATATATATATATATATATATATATATATACACACACACACACACACACACTATAAAGGTTGGGGGGGAGCAGCCCGCATACAAATGCAATTAAGCAAAAAAGTACCAGCTCTCAATTTGTGTTATGACTGTCACATCCAAAGAAGAATGCAAATGCACTGGAGATGCCTAGTGCTCTAAATTAGTACCCACATTTCAGAGAAGGTGTGCTTCATTATAAAGCTGATCAGCTTTGCATTCTAAATGGATTAAAATTTGTCCCTCAGCCAAAGCTATACCTAAGGGCGGCCACGGTGGTGCAGCGGTTAGCATTGTCGCCTCACAGCAAGAGGTTCCCTGGTTCGATCCTCAGCTGGGGTGCCTTCTGTGCGGAGTCTGCATGTCCTCCCTGTGGTTGCGTGGGTTTCCTCCAGGTGCTCCGGTTTCCTCCCACATTCCAAAGACATGCTGTAGGTGGATTGGACACTCTAAATTGGCCCTAGGTGTGAGTGCGTGTGTGTGCCTTCTGTGGAAGATTGGGTGCCGGGCTGGCAACTCCACCATAAAACTCCACTGCCAGTCATGAGCAGACATGTGATCCACTGTAGCAACCCCTAACTGGGAAAAGCCAAAAGTAGAAGAAGCCAAAGCTATACCTAAAGCTTTATTTCTAAAAAGTTACAGCAAAGGCCCATAATTCAACCCTGATCTGCTTGCCAAGTGTTAATCTTCATGTGCTCTGAAGCATCTCTGAGATCCAAGAAATGTAGCTCAGAGATCCTATTCTGCTTGATTCTGACCTGCTTTGTGGTTTCATATATGGAAATATACCACATTCTGATGATAAAAACTACTATAACCTTTAGGTCCCTGTCTAAAATTCCTGCCTCAAAAATATTAAGTCGATTGTCAAAATACTAACACTGGACTATAACCTGCAGATCCCCACTACAAATTTCTGCCTCAGATGTATTTAGCTGTTAAACTACTAACAATGATAAACAGATTTAAACTTGTGAGGCATATCTTTTAGTCAGATGAACAAAAATTACATAAGATCTGTGAGAAGACCTTCAGCCACATGAAACTAGTAGGACTTTCACTGCATTTGGTGGTCCAGCTGCTATGCAGATAGAACAAAAACTATTAGAAAAGGCAAACAACTCTTAGATTTATTATTGCCATTTGTATAAGAAAACCATGGCTTTCTAAGTGACTTTCCAGTTCCATTGTCTTTATTGGGAAAATATGGTCAACACTGGCAACACTGGCTGTTTCTACTTGTTTACCTTTATGGAACAATAAGAATATCAGGGCATCACTGATGTACTAATAGCTAGCTGTGAAAAGTCAAATGGTAGCATGGTCTGACTATCATTTTTTTTTCTGTTGTATTAGTTATATATATATATCTCCCTTTTTAATACTTTTTGGTATTTGTTTTTCAGAGTCCCTGAGCTATAAATAGCTTTGCATTTAACTAACAATACATTTCTAATATTCTTTTTTTTTTTGTATTTCACATTTCACTGCTCTTCAAGGCAGTATACATTTTTCAACACTTTTGTACCACATATCATACACATTTTTGTGAAACTATTATTTCTTAACGTAGGAAGTGAAGTCATCCTTCTTAGACTATATATCTGGACAATTTACATCAACCAATCTTCTATTCTGTTTTGGCTAGAAGAGAGGAAACCAGAATACCCAAAACATACATTGTTCAATGTACAATCTTATGGAAAAAGAACTCAGGAACCTCTATAGGGGCTATCTGTTTGTTTACAGATAATCCTGGCTCAATGATGTTATCACAAAACTACAAATGCACAGCTTTTTTAAATTTTTAACACTTCCCAAACTTTTAATTTCAAGTGATAAGGAATTCCACATTGTACCGCCTTTAATTGAAAAAAGTTATCTCAATCACTTGTCCTTATCTGTGGCAGAGCCACTAAGTGTCCACTGTTCCTGGTATTAAGACCATGATTTAAGAATCTAAGGCCCAATATATCAGAAAGGATTCAGTAAAATGACACTTAAATTATTTACTTAAATTAAATTATTATTATGTCTCCCCAAATTAAGCCATATCCCACAGAATACAACAATCAGTTTTTTTGTCTTTCTGTATAAATGTACCATTTCCATGCTAGAATAGTTCTAGTAAATGATTTTTGAATATGCTCTAGTTTTCAAGTGATAAATATTATAGCTGCAAAGGAACCATACATAACATGTGCTGACAAACGGATGCAAGCTCGCACACATGAACCCAAGGAGAACATGCAAACAGCACAAATCCAGTAACCAGAGATTACAACATAGCCCTTGAAATTGAGTAATGAGACAGAAACCATAATAGCTGAGGTGTTCATGATAACCTCCTTTAATGTAGTGTTGTATTAAGGGAAATTGTCTTCCTGAGTTAGGTTGTCGGTTACAGCTCTGCTTCTACTAAGTAGCGTTCTGGAATTCTGCTTGTGTAACTTCAGGGGTGGGTTCAGAAGTTGGCATAAGGGATGCAGACTGTCAGGAAGGGGCCTTGTAAGAAGTTGGCGTCTGCATGAGTAGATGGGACAGACTCAGCTTTTAAACTTTATCATGGACTGGTTGCAGGCAGTACACGCATACTTCTTAACTGTTGAAATTTTTGCAGAATGCCCACATTTTTGCCTTATACTTTAGGTTTATTCCTCCTAAATTTTGTATTTTTCTGAAAAATCACTGAGGATTGAAATCGCTAAATAATGACCTACATTTGAATTTCAGACTTTATATCCTTCAAAAAATCCATGCTAACAAAAATGTTGTTCTAAAAACTTTTGCAAGTTTATAAGAGCAATATTTAAAACCTGTCCCTTTTAGGCCTCTGTTGTACCATTATTTTAGGTTTTGTCCAGATTTCTTATGCTAAGAGGTTGAGAGGTATGGGCGTTGCTAAATGTATAAATTAGCTAGCAGCTATGCATTTTGCCATTGCAACAGCACTGTGGTGAATACTCTTATACTACAAGTCATACTTTACAGCAAGGGGCAACACATACCCTGGTTACAAGACAGTGTATTCTGCCAGTGCCTGGGTTACATGCAGATGTGCCTAACTGTTACCTTCATGTCATACATACTCTACTGTCATCAGCCAAAACAGGTTACTGTGGCAGTTGTATACCTGCAATATTGAACCCCCCCCACCCAACAGTCCCGCTAACTACCCCACTAACTACTTTGATTATAGCAAGCTCAGATGCTCATAAGCCTAATACTTATTATACAGCAGGAACTTCTTATTGTAACATTTGTTAATGTCTGTTATGTACTTCGCAGATAAAGATTCTAGTTGTCTACTGATGTACTATGTTCTTCATCTGTAAATATGTTTGTAATTAATTGCTATGTTGAATTGTTAATTGCTATGTAACTCAGTGTAACTACTGTCTATTTTAACTGTGGAGCTTTCCTCCCCAGGCCTCCGCTGAAAATGGACCTACGTCCAGTCGGTCACTCCCGGTCAACAAATATAAATAAATAAACAGTCAAATACATCTTTGGTGAGAGGCCTGTTGCAGTACCAGTGTGTGGATAAGTTTGCATACTTGTGGTGCGGTGGAAAAAGTGGTAAAGCCCACCAGGCATCCACAAAATGACAAACTAAAATTATATTTTTAGAGCATCCCCTCCCTTAGAAAAAGATTAATACCTATCGTGTTGTATTGTTTTGAAGAGAGCAGTATGCAGCCAAAAGTTCATACTGATTCTTCTTCATTAATACTTGATATTTGTACCTTATGTCTGGCAGAGTAAGTGCAAAAAATCAGTTACCGTAATGACTCCTTCAGACACCTGATGATCTGCTAGGCTTGCAATTAATTTACTCTGTCCTAATAAATTGACCTCCCTCACAGCATACATACATACATACACGTCCAGCTGTAATTTTATATGTTTAGAGGAATGTGCACAGTAATTGTTAGTTAATAAAAATTGTTTTATTACCACCATTCTAAGTATGAACAGATTTTCCCTGCATTTGTCATTTACTTTTTCTGATAATAAGAATAGTCATGGTACAAACAGCCTAACACAGAAAATACACCTAACAAATATGTAAACAAAATCAGTGGCAATAAAATGCACAATAACTTCAAGAGAAAGATGTTCCTAGAGCAAAAATGCTCTCCATGCCAGTTGAAATAATGAATTTATTTTCATTTTTTAGCTATTTACAATAGCATTATTAAATACTGTATTTAGCCATTTATTTATTTTGGACATCATATTTTCTGAACCAACAACTAATTTTAGTATATTTTCTGAACCAGCACCTAATTTTAGTAGAGTGCCATCAAAAAACAGATAAAGTGAACAGATAATTTATATACACATTTCAGGTTTACAAAAATTTTCTTCAGTTCATATACACTTTCTTTTTCAAGTTTGGAAGAGCTGGTAGGAGAAGAAAAGTAGGAAATAGTCATAAACTAGAAATGGGTGAAATAAACAAAGCTACTAGTTAATTAAAATGATAGCTTGCAGGTAAATATAAAAAGGTGATCAAAAGTGAAAAGGAGAAACAAAATAGGGTACAATATTAAGTTTAGTGGGGTAAAGTTAATAAATTTATAGCACTGGCAAGACAGAGTAAAGGTGTTATCTCAATTTGATTAATTACACTGGAGAAAAGGAATAGAGATGCATGTTTGTTTGTTTAATTTATTTATTTACCATTTGCTGACTGGGTTAGGACAGTGGTGAAAGAACCATTTTTAGGCATGTCCCTGAAAAATGCAAAAGTATGTACAGCAAATCTAGTAACTGCAAACACAGAAAGTAGGAGTGAAAATGTACAGAAATGACAGAATCAGTCTACATACAGATGCAAAACTTGCATACATTAAAATATTTGGCAAAGGCTAGAGTGCAGCACAACAGCGACGTTCAATAGAAGCCTGGGACCAACACCGTGTGTAATATTCACATTATTCATCCAGGTCTGCTGAAGCCTCTAAAAGGTTATTTTTTAACTGTTTAATGAAGGTCTGATTGTTGGTGCTGTTTTCTCTCTCTCTACGTGCAGTTGCCAATAGTATACTGTTTTAGAAATGGTCTACATAATAATTTAAAATACTTTTTTAGAAGATTTTTGGGACTCTGCATTGTTCGGATTCACCCCCATAATATCATACATGCTTGTTGCTTAATCAACATTTTGTTTAATTTTAAGTTTATATATATATATATATATATATACATAAATATACCCCCGGATTTACGAAGCGCAGGATTAGTTTAAGAGCTATTTTCGGCGATCCAGGAAGGAGCTCCCGGGATGTGCACGTGAGCTCTTAGGCTAATCCTGCACAAACCAAGCTCCTGTATGTAAATTACCCAAATTTGCAGATGAAAACCATGCAAATGAGGATAATTTACGATCCAGGAAGCAGGCAGCTGTCACTGCAGGACAAGTGCAGTCTGGAGAAATGTACTCTGTTAGTAACCGAGTACATTTCTGCAAACTACAAAACGGAGCTATGGCAGCTCCAAATAAAGGCTGCAAATCATTGATGAAGCATGCCAATGGCCAAGTAGAAGGCCATTGGCATTGCAAAATGTGTACAACTTTTTAATTTATTTATGCCGATCTTGCCTGTTTAAGCATAGGGCAGTGGCGAGCAAATGGTATCGGGGGGAAAATAATAAAACAAACCTAAAATAAGCATTCTAACTAAAAGCAGTATTCAGCCATGCAAGTCAATGGCAGGCATAAGAGAACCTGGCCAGTGAGTAATGGTTGCTAAGGGGGGAGGCTCATTGTGGGACATATAACTATGCATTAGCAGGCAATCCTATGCAAATCAGGGGAAGGATAGTGAATCCCAGATTCCCCCAGGGTGAGGCAGGTCCCAAGAGTGGAAGAGTATAAATAGCTGGGTGCAAGACTAGGATATAGGTGACATCATGGGCGTGTGTGTCAGGAATACTGTAAGTGGATTTGGAGCCCTGTGGCTCGGGACAGCTCCTAGCTTAGCACAGCTAAGCTAGAGGTGTGTCCAAGCTGCCTGGCACTCCTTACAAAGTGTAAGCAGGTGTGCGCTCCGGGTTTCACAGGAAGAAAAAGGAAGTTAAACCAGGAAATAGCAGCTCTGTGCACATTTGAGCACTCTATATGCGCGGCATGCACACAGGCTTAAACAGGGAGGCAATGGGAAGGGAAAACAGCAGCAGGAATGTAATCAAGGAAAACTAGCTTAGCTGGCAGGTGATATGTATCAGAAACAACCAATCACACAGGCATCAGCCCAGCCCAGCACACCACTATAAACTATGCAAAAATCCTTTCCCCCTTGTTATTCCCAATAACTTTGCACCACAGGTGTATACAAACGGAGAAATTTTAGAAAACAAAAGCAAGAGAAATAATGTTAGGGGCTGCTTTTGCTATCATAAACCAGCATTTGCAAGAGGCTGACGGTGGTGAGGATGTGAATGCTGCTGAGCAACCCACAGTGAGGAGACAGAGAATAGTGTACAGACCCAGGGCAACCTACCAAGGGCTACATGAGCTGGAGATAGTGGAGCGCTATAGGGTGGACAAGGCACCTCCTACAGCAGATTGTTGAGCTGTGCCAGCCACGCCTCACACACAGAACTAACAGAGGAGAACCCATCCCAGTGGATACCAAGGTATGTGTTGGCCTACAAATACTAGCTACAGGTACCTTCCAAAGGCCAACTAGGGATATGATGGGGATATCACGGGCATCAGCATCTGGGGTACTACACCAGTTCCTGGATGCCATGTCAGCACATGTCAGTGAGCACATATATCTCCCCATCACCCATGTGGTGTTGGCCAGCAATATGCGCCTTTTCCATCAAGTAGCAGAATAGCCCGAGGTAGTGGGTGCAATAGACTGCATGCGCATATGCATCAAAGCACCACCCGGTGCGCGGGGCAAAGTCTACATCAACTGCAAGGGCTTCCCCTCCATCAACTGCTAGGTCGTGTGTGATGCCTAGGGCATAATAATGAATGTGTGTGCTGGCTACCCTGGAAGCTACCACATTTCCTACATCTGGCATCTGATGCAGCTGTACCACAGATTTGCCAGTGGGGACATCCCACATGGTCACCTAGTGGGGGATGCTGGATACACACTGGAGCCATGGTTGACACCCATGAGAAATGCACACACATCGGAACAAGAAGTCCATAATGAGGCACACGCACAAACACGAATCATATTGTGTTTGGGATGCTGGAGTCACGGTTCCAGTGTTTGGACACATCTGGTGGAGCCTTGCAGTACTCACCAACTACATGTACCAAAATTGTCCTTGAATGTGCTATGCTACACAGTATGATCCTGCGGAAACAGCTGCAGTAAGGAACAGCATGGGGCAGGGCCACACAACCCCCCACCATTGCAAGGCCTTCACAGGCACAGAGTGACTCGGAGGAGGAACAACCTGAGCCTGCCCCAGTAGGCAGAAGGAGACATGCCCAGTATGCCCTGGCCCTGGCAAAGAGGCAACACATAGCACATGCATAGCATAGCACAGTAGGGACCCAGGGAATGTCACCTCTCTCCGACTCGCACATACAGTAAAAGGGATGCCAAACATGACACTACCTGTGCTCAACCATGTATAGTGAGTGTACTCTGTGCATCCGACATAGGCAGCCCTGCAGCACCACCCTCAATACTGGGATACCCACAAGGTAAGTGACTCGCATATGCCAGTTGGGGGGGGTGTTACATACCCAACAACTGTTACAATCAGCAGGATAGGTATAGATAAACACAAACAAATGCTGCACTATGGCCCCTGAATGAGCCCTGTGTGTAACCCCCCCAAGGCCTACACAGACAGACTACAGCAGGTCAGGCAGTTGGATGTAAGATGTGAAGGCTAGGAAGTCTGAAACTAATATGTAGGCAGTGAAAGCTAGGATCTGTAGTACACTGGTATGCCTCTAGCCAGCACGATAGGCAAGGCTACAGAATGAAATGGAGTACCCGACATACCAGTACAGTCCTAGCAAATGTGTAGAAGTGTCAGGTGTGCCCTCTCCCATCCTACATACACTAATAGTAACAGTCAGGTGTGCCCCCCCCCCTCACTCCTGCGTAGAAATGTAGAAACAGTCAGGTGCCCCCCCCCACTATGCAGAAATGTAGCAACATTACATGCTAAATGATCGATGGATACCCTGCAGACACAGCATGCTGCCTCTCGGTGTACAACACACAAAGGTCAGCACCTCAGTACAAACAACCTGGACATGCTCCACACATGCAATACAGATGGCCATACTGGGCATGCTCACACACTTCAACACATGTGGGCCTTGTCTGCATACACCAGTGGGCCAGACATATCTGGCAGTCGCAGTTCTTAGTGCAGACACATGTCAGTATGCATCACTCCTGCCTTGTACACACAGTGGATAGGAATACAGACATATATGTAAGGACAACACACTATAATAAGCCAAAGGTAGACGGATATAGATGTGTGGAAGAGGATCACCGTGACAAGGACCCATCCGGGACTGTACCACCCAGCATACAGCCAAAGGCCCACAACCACATCAGGAGCAGATGCACTCACTGCAGATACTAGCCATCAGCATCTGTCAGCATGACAGACTATGTGGTATTCGTGCCAGCTGTGCAACATGACGGCACAAGGAAGTAGTCATCTAGTAGCTGTGTACACATACCTGTGACAATATGACCCCATGTGTGCCCACATGTGGCATGTCAACCCCTGCATGAATGGGTTATGGCCCATACACACACCACCCACCCCATAGTAGTAGTATGACAAGCCTGCTGAGGTCATCCAATGTGAAATACACCTTTGTGAGAGCCGTAGCTCCGGAATCACCATGACACGTCCCATAACTGTGTATTGCTGTAGTGATAAACCAGTTTGGTAGTAGTCCAAACCCCAGACGTGGCAACTGTGTGAGTCTGTGTTTGTGTGTGTGTCTGTCTGTCTCTGACTGTGTAGAGAGAAATGTTTTTTAGGATACTCAAACTTCGTACAATTCATATACTGAACTTTGGCAAGGCCACTGATGACACTCACCTAGGAATACACCTCTGGGAAAGTCAGAGCCCAGTAATCACTGTAGCTCGTCCTGTAACTGTGTACTGCTTTAGTGTGATAAAGTAGTTAGGTAGGTGTTCTAACCCCAGACCTAGCAACTGAGTGTGTGTGTGTGTGTGTGTGTGTGTGTGTGTGTGTGTGTGTGTGTGTGTGTAAATGTTTGTGAATCTTTGTGTGTGTCTGACTGAGTAGAGAGCAATGCTTTTTAGGCTACTCACACTCTGTACAGTTCATATACTCAACTTTGGCAGGGCTGCTGATGTCACTCACCTAGAAATACACCTCTGGGAAACTCATAGCCCAGTAATCTACATAGCGCGACCTGTAACTGTGTACTGCTGTAATGTGATAAAGTAGTTAGGTAGGTGTTCTAACCCCAGACCTGGCAACTGTGTGTGTGTGTGTGTGTGTGTGTGTGTGTGTGTGTGTGTGTGTGTCTGACTGACTGAGTAGAGAGCAATGTTTTTTAAGCTACTCACTTCGTACAATTCATATACTCAACCTTGGCAAGGCTGCTGATGTCACTTACCTAGGCATACACCTCTGGGAAGAGTGTAGCCCAGTAATCTCTGTAGCTCGTCCTGTAACAGCGTACTGCTGTAGTGTGATTTAGAACTGTGGTAGGGTTCTATCCCCATCCATGGCAGATCTGGATGTTTTGTGAATGTTTCAATGTGTGTGTATGGAGCAATGCATTATAGGCTACTCACTCACAGTATATTTCAAATGCCCTACTGTGGCAATCCTGCTGATGTCATCCATTGTGAATTACAACTTTGGGAAGACAGTTCATCCTGTAATCTCTGTGGTGCATTCTATAACAGCCCCATGCTGTAGTGTGATATAGACCTCTGTCAGGGGTTCTATACCCACACATGTCAGTTGTGGATGTTTTGTGTGTTTCTCACTGTGTAGGGAGCACTGTGTTTTAGGCTAGTCACTCACTGTACAGTTGAAATGCCCTACTTTGGTAACCCTGCTGATGTCATACATTGTGAAATACACCTTTGGGGAGAGGTACTCCAGTAATGTCCATGGCATGTACTATAACTGCGTAGTGCTGTAGTGTAAAAAACTAGTTAGGTAGGGGTTCTACTCCCAGACATGACAGGTGTGTGTGTGTGTGTGTGTGTGTGTGTGTGTGTGTGTGTGTAGCACGTATCCTGTGTAGAGGTGACTCTGAGTGTGTGACACCTGTGGCCAATGTGGAGGGGATTTTGCTCAGTTCTTTTATGGTGGCCCTACTATATATCACCATGTCAACCATACAGGGATACCAGATGTAAATTAGCAAAGAGGCTGGGGTGCAAAGCCACACCCAGACATGTGACATCAAGGCCAGACAATCACAGTTAGCAACCCCACTATTACCCAGAGCATGCACACATGCCTAGGCAACAGCCAATATGTGGGTAGTATACTGCATATTGGCCACTGATAGTAACTCTGCAGTGATAGCAGTGGGCTATAGAGGGCATGTCACCCTGCCCATCTGTCCAACATGCACATACATGCAGACAGTGCACCTCCACCATGCTCCCAAATGGACACCTGCACCACCCATGGTGCCTTCACATGTGACTCCCAATGGACATACCATGCCTGATAACATGCCCTGTATGGACAGATGATACTGACATCAGGGAATGCTGTTAGCATGCTATCAATGTAGGTGCAGGGTAAACCTGCTGCCCATTACCAGGTCCTGCCACAGGTGGGCAAGACTGGCACAGTCAGTGATAATCTGTGTTCACAACATGGGCCAGACACCCCAGGTACAGTTCCACATGTCACTGTACATCCATGTGGGAGGTGCGCACATCCCAGACACCATCCATGTCATGAAGTAAAAAACATATACATGGCAAGTGATGCCCAGCATTGGCCACGCACAATAGTCACTCAGGTGACTGGATGGGGGATGCAATGCCCACCTGTGTGGGCAGATGCAGAAACCACAGGCCTGAGGCACAATGCAGACCATTGTCATGTGGCCTGATGCTAAGGTATACCCATCCCCTACCCTTGTACAGCCTGCTGGCACAGTTGACCACCACACACACGTGCAGACATGCACCCATGCATGTCATTACTGGCACCCTGTGTGTCCGTGTGTGTGTTGTATGGTGCATCTGACCACATACACACTCACTACAAACCACCAGGGCATACTGAAGCATGCTGTTTGACACCTCATCATACTCTATGCACATACGACCTCCATATGACCTGTGTGGTGCATATGATACCTCACATCAATGTGTTTTGGCAGTCCCATTAGTGATGAGCTGCACTCCTGGCCCTGCCAAATGTGTCAATGTGTGTGTGTCCCTGTGTGAGTGTGCCTGTGTTGACGCTGGCAGCTGTTCATGCAGACAGGCATGTGTACATCACCTCTCCCTGTTGCAGATGTCACTCATCATCACAAATATGCTCTGAGTGCTCCACAGCAGGTAACCCATGTGACACATCCAATAACTGCATTGAACTATGACAGCACTACATAGTTGTCGGGGGTTTGATACCCTTTACTGGTAGGTGTGTGACACAAACATGCTTCTGTTTTACTCTACCACCCCTCCCTGACATGTATTTGCCTCTGTCTGCTTCCCCCACTCCCTCTCTGGTGGATGTGGAGACCCGCATCTGCTATGCTTAGGCAGCAGCATGTGTAATTTAAGTGATTCTCATGATCAGCTGATGGCCTCTGGATGAATTGCAGCCCTCCCCTAGCTGATTGCATGTGGAATAGCAGTGGTAACTGTCCCATAGCCAATTGCATGGAAACACACTCCAATACTTTGGAACAACATGGTGGTGTTGGCCCTTTACAGACACTGTGAGCAGGAACTCTATCTGTTTGGCAAACAGCATCTCAGATGGATTGGGGATTTACATCTAACAACATACACTGTGGAAAGAGGGCAACAAACAGGAGGGGGATGTGCCTGACCTGACTACAGACTGTAAGTGCTGCTATATTGCATGTGGAGTACTGTTGGTTTAACAGTGTTTGTCTGGATATGCCTGTTGTACAAGTCACAATACCTGCCATGTCGGTCCCATGTATATGAGGGGTCACCATCCGTAAGGTCATCTGCAGACTGGGCAGTGTTGTGCCTTTGGTTTCATGTGTCAGCTATGGTGCACCTAACTGTGGAATGCAGAAGGTAGTGTGAGGATAGCAGGCAGTAGATGGTGACAGCCGGGAGAGTTACTGATGTCATATCCCTCATAGGACATATGGTGCAACAAACCCTGTTATGACAGTATATGTATGAGGGTATTACAGCGACATGTCAATATTGGTCCAGTGTTTGTGCCTCCAGCCACAACTCTGTCAACCTTTGTACATATGTTATGCAGTAGGCGGTGCATATTTTCTGTACTCCATAGTCATTGACAGCATATCAGATAACACGCCAGTGAGATATCAGACTGCTACACATGTTATGTATAGTAGGGGTTATAATTGAGGACATAGCCTTGGCATTATGTGGTTGTGTGTACTGTACTGAGGTATGTGCAAGTCTGGTAATTGTCGACAGTGTGTGTATAGTGAATATGTACCATGGCCTGTGTAGAGACTGTTGTAGATGTCATTGTTCCTGGTCCTGTTCTATCTGATGTTACATGCTGCTCCACTGTATGTCACCCTAACAGCTTACATGTTTGTAGGGGCAAACATACACATGTCCCATACCACAGACAGGCATCAGACCACACTGTCTAGCGGCCCAGTATATGTAGGGGTGTTATGTGAGTGGCTCATATAAGGATGGTGTAGGACAGATAGTCCATATACTGTAATAGTACGCTAGCTTGCCATATGTGGTTGTGGCTGTGTTCACATTGGTTGTGGTTAC